>NW_013952703.1:146534-161750 GCF_001266775.1 Austrofundulus limnaeus
AAAAATGACTAATAGTAATAAAGTGCAGTAAATTTCAGTTCAAACTTAAATGGAACAACTAAAACAAAATCTCAGAAGAAACACAGTGAAAAATAAAATGCTTTTACAACAAACTTCCTTCCATATTCTGCTTATGTCTTAGTTTGTTCTACAAGAAAGAAAAAAACAGCATCGAAGTTACTGCAACAACTGCAGCATAGTGCTGTTTATGAAGGCTACTGCTAGCAGCAGCAAACTCTTTGAATTCTTTGTCATGTCTTGTCCTCAAAGGTTGAATCAAATTGCTGGTGTTAAAACATCCAACTTTCACTCCTCCTCTTGACAGTTAGCAGAGAACAGCAGACAGTCTGCTTGTTTGTGTCCTCCGTGCTGCTCTTACACATCTCCAAACTGCCGATATGTTACTTCTTCTTCTTCTTTTTCTTCTTCTCATCGTTCTTCTTCTGTTATTCGGGGGTGCGGTCGGAAATAACKTGTCAGTACATTAGCGCCCCCGCCTGGTATGGATTGTTGTTTACCCTTTGTGCAGCGCAGCACAGGAGGAACAAAAAAGGGGACAAAAGCGGTATCGGTTAAGAGTATCGGCCGGCTTTTACGATTACGAGTACGAGTACTTGATGCTGGTATCGGATCCGATACCGATACTGGTATCGGTATCGGGACACCTCTACAACCAACCATACACCAACCAACCTAACAACCATACACCAGCCAACCAACCAACCATACACCAGCCAACCAACCAACCAACCAACCATACACAAACCAACCAACCAAGTATCCATACACCAACCAACCATACACCAACCAACCAACCAATCATCCATACACCAACCAACCAACCAATCATCCATACACCAACCAACCANCCATACACCAACCAACCAACCAATCATCCATACACCAACCAACCATACACCAACCAACCAACCAATCATCCATACACCAACCAACCTACCAACCATACACCAGCCAACCAACCAACCATACACCAACCAACCACCCACCAAACCAACAATCCATTAACTAACCACTTCACCATTCAACTACATTTTTATAGACATGCGCAACACAAAGCACCACCCAACCAAAAAACCAGTACTGTTGGACTGGAATAACTCTAGTGAAGAGAAATAAACCTGGATGCTCATCAGCTGATTTGAAATAAATGATAAATTATTATAAAGTGCAGCTAAGCATCAGTGACTTCAGACAACAGAATATATCAAAAGGTGCATATGAGCATGTGAACTCTGTAGTCTGCAGTGAAGAGAAAAAGCAGTTTACACTGAATGTTTTCCATTCCTCTGGTCTGCCAGGGTCGGAACTAGACCACAGGAAACACACAGAGTAAAAGGCTTCCAGGCTAAAGAAAAACAATCCAGACAACAGACACAGCAGTTACTGATTAAAGCAGCCAAAAAGCACAGGGCTCATTCTGCCAGCCTTTCTACAAACTGTACAAACATGAATACTGAGTAAGCAACAGACACACAATAAGAAATCTATTTTAAAGGACTTCACCAGGAATGCATATGGTCCTCCACCTTTTATGCCAATTTTACACTAAGATCGTCTTATACTAACAAATGAAGGAGGTACAGGCATTTTGAACTAACTTCTGAATGTTATAATGCACAACATCATGCAATATTGTGAGATCTCAAGAGATCTGTTAGCTCTCTGAGAATATGTTGAGTAAATACCACACAACATTTAGCTCAATGTTTGTTAAAAAAGACTGCTATGGCCATTTCTGTGTTGGCTAATGTCAATGAGCAAATCAATCATCATGAGTTGAGCTGACTCCGAATGTTTGAGTTGTAGATTTACAGCCCATATTTTCTTTTTGTAAGTTTGACTACAATCTGATCAATGGTTACTCAGGTATTTCTGTGAACAGACTAACAAAAGGAACACAGAGGCATAAACAAAGACAATGTTCCTTTTTCACCTTCAGCAGAAAGTGATAAACATATACAGATTTATGATAAATGAGGTAAACTGAGGATGAGGTGTTGATGTCAGACAAAGTGTTTGATAGAGGCCAGCAGCTGCAGATTGAAAAGTAGAACTATTACCTGAGCTGAAAAGTCAGACTGATGGCTTCAGACTGCAGTGAAAACATCTGACTCGCAAGAATTCTTACAGAAACAAAAGATCAGCACATCTCTTGAGTGCTTCCCAAAGCAGGCTGAACAGCTACAGTTAATGGTTTGAACTGGGACACTATCAATCCCTCTTCATTTACTGAGAGCACAATCCTGAGTCAACAAAACCAAGAGCATGGAGATTTTCTTCCAAGAAGCTCGTGGGACATATACGCTCTGTAATCAGGAGACAAATCCACCCAACATCTGCTAAAACTACTGAATCTGGGTTTCTTCTCCAAAGTCCCACAGAAACCAGCTTCTACTGCCTTATTTCACAATAGTACTTCCTAATCTTGTGCACCTTTATGTTCTGTATAAAAAGATCAAAGAACCAACGTTACCTGTAGGACTGCATATCACCTACTGCCTTTCTTACCAGTGTTTTAGTTTATGACCATCTTATGATGAATCCAAGTTATAGCTGTTTTGGACAAAAACTGTAAATATAACTATGCTCAAACTAATGCGATGTTGTGAGAGTTCGCAAAATGTGTTGGAGCTCAAAGAATGGACTAAGGATGACTGTCTGCTATTACTACATCAATTTTAACCTAACATCTGTAAATCTGAGTTCTAAACAGTTTTATACAAGTAAAGGCTTGGTTATAGTTGCAGTTCTGAGGTTTGGACAGGGCTCTGCTGACAGCATGCAAATCTGTACAAGCAGTGTAGGCGTTTATACTCGGCACATATGTTGATTCTGTATTCTCTGAAAGGACGTGGCAGTACACTTTATATCTTGTAGAAATGTACAAAGGAGAGTAAACACTTGATGAACAAACAAACCACTGCAATGGAGTGCAACGTGCACCAAGTAACAAAAAATGGGAGATGCACGACCCCGCAACACTGCATGAGGTCAGCACACAGGTTAATTATAAAACCAAGGGTGAGTGTGCCAACATTGATGCAATGGCACCATTGTATTGTATGCAATACATTGTATATGTTCACCCAATGAGTGTAACGTGTTCTCTGACAGTTTCATTAAAATCTATCAGGTGGTTTGAGATATATTGCTGACAGCCAAACAGATCATCACAGACAAGTTTGTATTTTTTGCCTGTCATTTCTGTAACCCTGACCCCTTACATTATCTCTTCCAGTGCATACCTAACCCTAAACCTAAACACTCTTCAATTCACACCTTAAACCTAAACCTAACCCCCAACCCAAAAATGGAGTTTCACCATATTAGGACGAGTCCTTGGTCCCCATAATGACATAGTCTTGACAAGGTGTGTATACCAGAAACAGTCTTAAAAACATAACAAATACAAGTACACACACCCAATAAACCCAGATCCACATTCCAACTTCCAAAGTAAATAGAAACTAGGATTGGCGTTGGTGTGGTCGCATTTGGAAAAAAACAATCATCATGTTGAACCAGCACCACCTTGAGGGCCTCAAAAGAACAATAGTTTTTAACTTCGGGCCGCAGAGGGTCGTTGGACTGCATTGATTTTGAATAAGTTGCAATACACTTTCTCACCACTAGTAGCAGTAGTGCGCCACTCAGTTGTTTAACAACTTTTTTAATACATAGAAGAAGAACCTTAGAAACCTGCCGAGAATGGAAACCAAATTTAAATTAAAAGTAGAAGCAAAAATGAAAGTAACTCATCAAAAAACACCAAAGTTTGTCACTAATATGAAAAGCAGCTTCTGGTTCTACAATGCAAAAGTTTAAAAAGGCTAAATTTTTATTTGCACTTTATCAAATTTATTTTTACAGTTTTTTTTATTTGGAACATTTACATAAAATAATTTTGAATGTATTTATTTTATGATCACAATTTTATTTATTGAATTGCCTATTTTTTGTTGTTGTTTATGTTAAAAAAATGTTTGTGTTGATAAGCCTGAGTGCTCTGTTGACTGACTGTTGTATTTGTTCACATAATTGTTATGGGCAGGTTACAATATAAAAAATGTTTGTCATAAGCATGTCTTGTGATTATCTGACAGGAGTTTTACTTTTAAACTGTAAGTGTATTTTATTTCGTTATAATGCAAATACAATATAAATTAAACCAAGATTTAGAATAACTATAATTTTAAACCAAGATTTAGAATAATTATCATTTCAAGTATGGTAATGTCTGACTGGGCCTCGTGTCATTTTATGTTGAACAAATTGGGCCCCGAGGTCGAAAAGGTTAAGAACCCCTGGTTTAAACCATTCTGAGATTGTAGACTTTAGTAAAACAGAAGAGGAAACATGATGGGTGGAGGAGAAGAAGCAATGGGCCCAACTCTTAATGAAGATTGATCCAAAGCCCCTCCAGCCAGGCTGCACTATGGGACAGCATGAGCCATAAATCTGTGAAGTGACTCACCCTCCCTCCTTAATCTTCAGCCTCCTCTCAGGGATCTGCTGACAGGACTTTGAATCCTGCTGCCTCCAGTCTTTGTTTCTGGGGTTTTGTTCTGAAGTCTCATGATGATTTTGTGTAAAACCTGCAGCCAAAGAAGGCGAGGTGAAGGCTTTCCCCAATCCTACACTTTTGAATTAGACACTGACTTTTGTTTGTGTTTTGTTATTCTTGGACTTTATTCAATTCATAATGAAGAAGCTCTCAATCTGTAAAATGCATATATTTAACTAATTAACATTAAAAAAGGGAAGAAATACTAACAGTTCATTGCAAATGTACTTATTCATTTTATTAACTAAACTAACTGCTTACTAATCTTTCTATTTTTATTTTATTTTTATTATTTTCTTACAACCTACCATAGAATTTATTTGGATTGTTCATTTGTATAAAAGCACTCATTCTAAAACATACTCCAGAATAATGAAGTTATGAAAACAAAATGTTGTTTTAAATGACTAAAAATATTTATAATTGAAAACATATGCTGACTTGCACTGTAGTTAAAGTCCATTTATTTTCAAATCTGCATAATGTACAGGACATACTAGGGTTGGGCATAATCGTATCACGTGCAATTAATCTTCGATCAA
This sequence comes from Austrofundulus limnaeus, assembly GCF_001266775.1. Classification (NCBI taxonomy): domain Eukaryota; kingdom Metazoa; phylum Chordata; class Actinopteri; order Cyprinodontiformes; family Rivulidae; genus Austrofundulus; species Austrofundulus limnaeus. Next base: position 151,662 of record NW_013952703.1, read on the forward strand.
AAAAATTAATGGATTATTTTTTGGCAATTAACAATTAATACGATTAATGCCACCAGGCAGAGTCCGCTCGGTGCTCCTCTCCGCTTCAAATATGACGAACATTAAACAAAAAGTTCTGTAATTTATCTATTAAACCAATTTAAAATTTGATGTACAGCCTGAAGTCTGTAATTTTGACACAAATCGGAACAGATTTTTATGAAGAGCAAATCTTTCCCACTAAATTGGTCATGTGACCAGGACATAAGGTTATCCAGGGACCCCAATTAATCGTGATTATTATTTTTTTGCCAATATTGCCCAACGCTGGGACATACACAGTGTTGAAATAGTGTTACTCTCTCAACATTAAGCATGAAAAGAGACAAACATTTAGCTAGCTACCTAAATATTTAGGTTGCAACTTAAATATTTAGCTAGCTACCTAAATATTTAACTTAAATATTTAGCTAGCTACGTAAATATTTAAATTGCTAGCTAAATATTTAAGTTTCTAGCCAAATATTTAAGTTGCAACCTGAATAATTAGGTAGTGAGGTGTAGAAACCACGACTTCTGGTTGAAGTGGAACTGCTGTTGCTCAATGAAGAGAGGACTCTGAAAAACAGGCTGGTTGAACAGCAAGAATCTTTATTTTTGCAGTCCAGGAGATAACAGCCAAAAACCAAATTGTGGCCTCTATTGCCAAATGATTCACCAAGTAAGAAGATGAAGACGAAGGCCAAGAGCAGGGGCGCACAAGGCTCTTTATAGGCTTTCACAGATGTACCATAAATCTTGTCACGGTATACCTTAAGCATTCTTCTTCCTAATATGGTCATATGTGCCGAGCTCTAAAGCTAGAGACATCACATCTGTGCATTCCTGGGAAGAGGCCCCCCACTCTTGGACACTACAGTAGCTAGCTAAATATTTAACTTAAATATTTAGGTGGCTACCTAAATATTTAAGTTGCAACCTAAATATTTAGGTAGCTAGCTAAATATTTAACTTAAATATTTAGGTGGCTAGCTAAATATTTAACTTGCTAGCTAAATATTTAAGTTGCAAGCTAAACATTTAGCTCAAAACTAAATATTTAAGTCACAAGTTAAATATTCAGTCTGTTAACTAAATAGTTAATTTGTAAGTTAAATATTTAGTTTATGAACTATGACAGTTATAAATGTATGAATCATATGGTGAAAAACTGCCTTTGAAAAATAAATCTGTTCTGTTTTTCTTATAAAAGGTTAAATAAAACAAAACTATTGGTGGTCATTTTTGACTGTGTGACTTTACAAACGGCACCCCATAGAATACCTTTTCATGCCTGGATACCTGGATCGGACTAAACTCTGGATCTGTAGCAAGAAACCACCTCAGTCGCAGATCTCTGCTGCAGTTTGAACAAAGGTAGTTTTCCTCTCTGCACTGCAGAGCTGCTGAGGTGTGGGGTGATTTTAATAAAGTGTGCTGAGAGGCTGGATAAAGACACAATCAGTCCTAACTTTACAAAACACAAAGAAGAAAAAAGTAAAAACAGATAAGCGATTTACCTTTGAACTTGTGGAAGACGGCCCAGAGCTCAGCGATGTCGGTGGCAAAGGTGATGTCTGTGTCCAAAACTATGACCCTCTGCAGGTCCGAGGGCAGCGTCTTGGTCAGGACTAGTTTCATCAGGCCGTAGATCCCAGAGTAATGTTTATTAGGGATCCAGGACACCTCAGACTGAAACGTCACAGCAGTCAGAGCGGGATCAGTGGCTCCTTTCAGAGACTGTACTGTTTAAAGCTGGAAGTTATGGGAAGCGTTCCTCACCTTTAGCTCATCGGCGTCATAGAAGTTGACTTTGACAGCAGGGACCATCCAGGTGTGGAACAAGGAGGACAGGATCTGCTGGGCAATGGAGTCGGTGATGAAATGAAAATGAAGGGGGTTCCGTCTGCAAAACACACAAAACAAAAACTCTAAAATCTGCCTTCAGATTCACTCAGCAGCTGTCCTTTAATGGACAGAAGACATTAAAAAGTTCGACCTGCAGATCAATACTAAGGTTTATATTCGATAAGATCTCCTAAGGGAAATAACACCACATCTTTTATGTTGTAAGTGTGAAACTTTCATTTGCTCTCATCAAAACCGTCAGGACCAAAGGCTGCCGATAAGTCCCCGAGCAGACTGAAACATTTGTTTCATTTAAAGGCAAACTGAGTGATTATTGAAGGTAATTAGCTGTTCAGAAAAAGACAACACAGTAATTACAATTTTGAGCCAATTTTGGGCCATCAGGAGGCATTCCTCACAGGATGTGCAGAGTTAGAGCTGTTTCCACAAGAATCAATCAGCGCAGGAATCAATGACTGATGCAGTAATGGTCCCACTTTAACTCCTAAACACTTATTTCCTCTGGAGGACCATGAGATCTGACTGAAAACTGCAGGAAGTATTCAGATCCCTTCATTTTGTTCAGGTTATGTTCAAGCTTGATGTTGCAATCATCTCAGCTCAGCTTGTCTCATTAATCTACATTCAGCATCCCATAATGACAAACACTGATTAAATACTGTTAAGTTTATCACAAATAATACAAAACAAAATGTTGCCAGAAGTATTCAGACTTTTTACTAAATTTTAAACTAAGGATACAACCATCCTTCCCACATCAAAATCGTTTTTTTGTCACTTTTCCCAAGCTAAGACGCTAGCTATCAGCTGGATTCCTGGATTGCTATTCCTATCCCTGCACTTTGTAATAAAGAGGAACAGTAAACCTTATTGTCTTTATTGTAGCCTGCTATTAGCTATACTCATAGCTAGGGATGTACCCAGTGGTGGGCAGCACTAATCCAAAAATTAGCTTCACAATTTCTAAAGCGCTTATGTAAATATTTAGGTCCGCAACCTCAAAAGGGCTTATGCCATAGAAAAACTAGTGGAAGCAAATTTTAAAGCGCAAGTCCAATTTGACACTTACTAGCTGGCAATAATTCATGTACAATATATGCACAACACTGCCAACTAGCGGTGTATGAACTCTTTTACAGCTTAATATTACAACCGCCGATTGCTGGGGATGGGATTTCCTAAAACAGAACTTTAGCTCCTGTGTAAAAATTAAAAAGTTGTTGAGGATTGCTAGTTCGGCTACTTCTTTGTCTTTTTTCTTTTGTTTGTTGTAGATTTTTTTTTATTAAAGAAGTATCAATAAAGTAATTTTAAAACTGTTTATTGGAAAACTGAAGAGATGCATTCTGGGTGCATGACGGATTTGATTTGTGACGGGAACGAAAGCACGGAGTACAGGAAACTATCTTCCCTTCAAAATAAGAGCTTGGATTTTAAAGTTTTCCATGTAGTTGCTCCAGTTGACCACTAGATGTCTGTCCTCATCTATCTTAACATCTGTAAATCATTTCTGCGTCTCTAACCCCATTGCTTCAACCAATTACGTCAAGTATTGAGCTCCAGCGTTTAAACTTTTTTTTAAAAAAAGGAGCTCCGATTGTAAAGTAAAATAAATCAACATACAAAATTTTAGTATGGATTACAAACGTTAACTGTTTTAGCTGGGACAGGGAGTTCTAAACACTGCCTTCTTGCTACGTAAGCAGACACAAAGCATTGTGGGAAAATGAGAACCCTGACTGATAGCAACAGTCAGCAAGGACGTATACCTTGTCAATAAGTGTGTTTATCTGGGAGGGGTGCTGTTGGACAGATCATGTGTTGTGATTCATTGACAGCCATACCTTCTACTGTTCAAGATAATGATGACTGGTAGATAATTAGTTATTAGCAGTACTGCATTTTAATTTTAGAAAGCGCAAATCCGCTTATGAATTAAAAAAATTAGTAAGACAGCTAAAGCGCAAATTAAATAAAATGTCCGCAATTAGCGGATTTGCGCTTTAGCGGACTGGTGCCCACCACTGGATGAACCAATATGAAAATTTCAGCCAATCAATATCTGATATTAAAATTGCCGTTATGGCCGGTAACCGATATTTACCAATATCACAAAAACACACAAATTATTTATATACATATACACACACAAACACACTTTGTCTTTTTTGATACCGTAAAAAAAACCAATCGATGACGTGGCTCTACTTCAGTTAATTCTGTGTGTGTAGTCACTATCACTATCATGATCAAACAGAGACCACTCAACCATCTCCCCTCACAAAACAGAAACACAAAGCTAAAAAGTGGGAAATCAATATCGGACGTTAATATCAGCCCAGTTTTACTTATCGGACCGATACGATATTTAAAAAAATGTCCAACATCAGCCGATGCTGATGTTAATGCCGATATTTTGTGCATCCCTTCTCATCCATGCTCACCTCATACAGCGATCTACTGCAGTCAGTCACACATACAGTGATAATATTACTACTTACACAAATTTTAAACACCACTGAGTTTCTTTAAATGATACCCAAGCGGTGGCTCGAGTGATAAAAATACTCTAAGACACAAGTTTGTATAGCTATCTTAATTAGGACAGTTTTACTTCCCTTCATTTCATTTTCCAAGTTCTGCAGAAGCCTGATAATCAACCAATTACTCAAATCAGGTGTGTTGGAGCAGAGAAACAAGGAGAACATGCAGGGCTGCAGCCCTCGAGCACAAGGATTGCCCACCCTTGCCAAAAACAGAGTTCCACCATTTAGGACATGTCTTTGGTCCACATAAGGACACAGAAACAAGCATACTTAGATATTAAAGATAATCAATAAAACACAGATAAAAACATCAACCTTTTCCCGCTCACTTTCTAAGCCCGTTGAAGACTTCGACCCTCCATCAAACATTTCATCTGAACTTTCCTGTATTTCCTCAAGTCTGATGCGTCAAAAATTCACTGTAGGAACGTCTTTTTCTGTCGCAACATTAACACTGAATCTCCATAGAATCCATGCTGCTTGTCCAATCATTCGAAAGAGCAGCATAAAAAAATGATTTGATAAGAAATTAACCCTATTTCAAAATGCCCGTCTGTACCTTTAACTAATACCAACACAGTATACTTAATATATTTCACTATTTAAACCCAAGCATGACCATGTTCTACCTTCAACAGCTGCCGTCTCCTGTTTACTGATTGGACGATGAGTGGTTCACTTTAAAGAGATCCCTGATTAGTTATAACGTTAGACTTTATTTGATAAACATTTATTTTAACTGTAAAATAAAGATGGTAAAAATACTGTAGGCTGCTTAGTTTTGTACATTTTTCAAAATATATTTTAACATAGACGGAGCCATTTTATTTACACRCAAAGCATTCTGGGTAAATGATGACGTGGATAGGTCMTCGRTGCGAGGCTGCTAGCGAGCTATATCCACCCTGAAGGTTAATCTTGGACAATATCTGATGATCGACTCTTTTAAATGAAACCAGAGAGCGTTGACAGAGAGGAGAAGGTAGAAATGACTCAGYCTGGAACTGAAAATATGGATGGAGGACAACAGAGCTGCTTCATGGAAGAAGAACCTCAGCTTAGCCTGTTAGCCTTTGTGCTAGTGCAGACGCAATATTGCCTTATATATTAGCTTGGCGTTAGCGCGACAAATAAGCTAAACTCAGGTCCTCCATCCATATTTTCAGTTACAGGCTGAGTCATTTTTCTGTTCCCCTCTCTGTCATGTGGATGGAGGACCTCAGTGACGAGAGGAGAATGTGTAGCGCTGAGCTAATACATATACGTATATGGTGATAGTGTCTGGGCTAATGCTGAAGCTAACAGGCAAAGCTGAGGTTCTTCTTCCGTGAAGCAGCTCTGTTGTCCTCCATCCATATTTTCAGTTCCAGGCTGAGTCATTTCTACCTTCTCCTCTCTGTCAACGCTCTCTGGTTTCATTTAAAAGAGTCGATCATCAGATATTGTCCAAGCTTAACCTTCAGGTACGGCTCGCTAGCAGCCTCGCACCAATGCCAGTTGCCATAGTTGACATCATCATTTACCCAGAATGCTTTGCGTGTAAATAAAATGGCCCCGTCCGTGTAATATATTTTAAACTTTTAGTTTAAAAATGATAAAAACTAAACAGCCTATAGTATTTTTACAGTCTTTATTTTACAGTTAAAGTATATGTTTATCATATAAAGTCTAATGTTACAACTAATCGGGGATACATTTAACTAACTGAATGCTTTCAGCCAATCAGAGCTTGGACTGTTTTCTTTGACATATAAACTTAGTAACACCTGATTTCCACTGGAGCAGCTTGTTTGCTTCATCCTTCAATGCTTTGTGATTGCACCAGCTTTGCTGCTAAACTCCCACCTTCCCTCCTACCTGTGTGCAGTATAAAGATGTGAAGTGAACTATTTTTATGTTCCCATCCTCATCAAAATCTCCTCCCTCTTAAAGAGAGACTTTCTGTCGGCACTATAATGACAACAGGAGTCATTTTTAAGACCTCCTGTCAGGAATCTGTTTCAGGGTTTAGAACAGAGGAGTGATGATCCCAGCAGGAGCAAACGCAGCAGCTGTTGTTGGACAGATTAGAGCGATGAGAGGCCAAACTGTGGACGCGGGTCCAGCTGAAAGAGACCGTCCCTCAGGTGGGACGGCATCAGTTACTCTGTGAATGTCACACTGCAGGGCTTTCCATCACTGCAGCAAGAAATAAACTCACAGCAGCTATCTGATTTATAGAGTTCCCTAAACAGCATGCCACTGCGAAACATTCTATGACAGAGCAGAACCACACTCAAAGAAGCAGCATAGATGTGAAAAAGATTATTTTCAGAAGGAATTTTATAATATGCAGTACACTACTACAGATCAAGAGATACTAGTAGACAAGTCTCTGAGGGGAGCGTGTGAAAAACTTAAGAGCTGCAGGGTCAGACTGTGTCTAAAGATCTGTGATGTCATCATTTATCTCTAATGACCATGAGACAAATGTCCAACACACTGACCTTTCACGGAGTCAGATGGTCCCACCATGAGACAAATGTCCAACATTCTGACATTTCACGGAGTCAGATGGTCCCACCATGAGACAAATGTCCAACACTCTGACCTTTCATTATAGCCAGATGGTTCCATCATGAGACAAATGTCCAACACACTGACCTTTCATAGAGTCAGATGGTCCCACCATGAGACAAATGTCCAGCATTCTGACCTTTCATAGTCAGATGGTCCCACCATGAGACAAATGTCCAGCATTCTGACCTTTCATAGTCAGATGGTCCCACCATGAAACAAATGTCCAACACTGACCTTTCACAGAGTCAGATGATCGCACCATGAAACAAATGTCCAACATTCTGACTTTTTATAGAATCAGATGGTCCCACCATGAGACAAATGTACAACATTCTGGCCTTTCATAGAGCCAGATGGTCCCACCATGAGACAAATGTCCAACATTCTGACCTTTTATAGAGTCAGATGGTCACACCATGAGACAAATGTACAACATTCTGGCCTTTCATAGAGTCAGATGGTCCCACCATGAGACAAATGTCCAACATTTTGAACATAAAGTATGGTACGCTTCCTTAAAAAACCCTTGATTTCTAATGTAATACATTGAATATTATAAATACCATATTTACCATTGACTCAGATGGTCTCACCATGAGACAAATGTCCAACACTCTGACCTTTCCGACAGATAGTTGGTTTCCCCCATGAGACAAATGTCCAACACTCTGACCTTTCTGACAGATAGTTGGTTCCCCCCATGAGACAAATGTCCAACACTCTGACTTGTCATAGAGTCAGATGATCCCACTGTGAGACAACAGTCCTATTTTGAGACCTGCCAGGTATCTATCAGCTAACACCCCATTTACTGAGCAATAAACTCTACAAGTGTCAGCATTAGAACAGGATGTAACTTTGTGTATGTTTCTGCTGTCCTGTCCAGGTAGAAAAGGAAAGATGGGCTCAGTGTGTGAGTTCAAAACGTTTTACATAAATGATTAATGATCAGAGAACTAACGAAGTGTAAACATATGTTGGTACCTGTGAAAGAGGACGGATTTGACCAGCGTCACTACGTCTCGGCTGGCATTGTAACCTGCACATACGATGGCCACGTGGATGGTCTGTGGAGAAAACAGAGAATGTGAGAGCAATCTGACGTGACTTTTTCATGATAAGATTTGGTGAAAATACATACAGCACTGAGAAACCCTATGAATGAAGCAGAAAGTCTTGTTTTAATCAGCCTATACAGCAGATGATTTGTTTATGTACTTCAGTCACATCAGATCAGCTGTTCTGCTCAGTTTCCTCCCAGCCACACACACTCAGGATTAGAAAAGTTGATTAAATTAGATGGTCTTAGTCTGAAAGCTTCTCACAGCTGTAACCTTTATGTTGCCGCCATTAAATAACTTTGAAGAAACAAGTTACCATAAAAAATAACAGGAACAAGCCATTGTTATGAGACATGCTGAAATATTGTGAGCATTTTTATATCACTATCAATAAAGCCTCCAGGCTGCCAGCTTGATGGGTCTTGGACCAGGTGTGTCTGCTGGTAATAAGGAGACCAAGCTTACAGAGGTGTTTCCAAAACCCTTCTATTGAAATAGTTCTGTATTTCAGTGTTTTGTTTTGCTTTTTCTTTCATAAATAAAACTCATACTGCAGCTTAAACCCCAAACTTACCATCTGTGTAGAGAGAATGGCACCTACTCCTGAGTCTGAGGCATCCTCTTTTAGGATGAACGTTTCTGAGGGTTAGGGTCAGTTATTTCAGATTTGGTGGTAAACAGTTCCTTTAGTTTTTGGAATACTTCATTGGCTGCAGGAGACCAGAAAAACGGTCGGTGAATGGAAGTGAAATAGGTTAATGAAAAAAGTTGTCTGGCTGTGATTTTGAATGAATCATCATTAGAAGTTGGTGCCCTCGTTAAACTGTCTTTACCTGTCCATTCTCCAAGATGTACCCCAGAAAGGAAACTGGAGCTCCCATTTTTCAACCTTGAGAAATGATTGGTTCCCTATGAGTCCCTGGAGGACTTGTCTTACATGTTGTTGAAGTTATTTAGGATCCTGAGAGAAAATGGATGTCATCTAAGTAGAAGAACATAAAAAAAGTTAAGAAAGTATCTTAAGATACTGTTAACTACAGCCTAGAAGACGGAGTCTGATTGGCATTGCTAAGTATTCAACATACCCCACTGGTGTTATAAAGCCATCTCCCATTCCTCCGTGTCTCTGATCTGAAATAAGTGACAATCATTTCTGAGGTCCAACTTGGAGAAGATTTTTACTGAGTACAGTTCAAACATAAAGTCAATGAATTACAGAGGGTGCTTGTTCTTAATAGTGATCTGGTTTAATCCTCTGTAATCTATACAGTGATGACGCATTTTGCATTTTCTCTCAACAAATCTCCCACATGCGAGGCAGATGGCCAAATAATACCTGCAGCGAGGGAATCTGTGATATATTGTCTCATGGTCACCTTCTTGGACCTTGACAGGTTACAGAGTCAGCTGGATGGCTATGGTTAAGAGGTCACTGGTGTGGTCATAGAGCTGATGAGGTAGAAGAGAAAGAGCTTTCTCCTGATTCAAAACTGAGAAGAGATCTATGTAAGCCCCAGACACATAAGAAACATCCGATTTCTCAGTGAGCGCAGGTGTAGGAGACTCACCTGAGCATAAACAATGGGTAAGACCAAAAACCCCTTATTTTTCAATACTTTGAGTTATCTTGTTGATTGTGGTATTTTACTGCTGTAATAGAGAGTACCCAAAATTCAGAAACTGAGTAAATTATGTAAAACTAGTTCATGCTCCTAATAATTACCAGAGACTACCAAATTTATGGACTGGGTATATTGCGCAACATGACGGCTCAGTGGTTAGCACCGATGCCTCACAGCAAGAAGGTCCTGGGTTCAAATACCTGGTTTGTACCTGGGGTCTTTCTGTGCGGAGTTTGCATGTTCTCGTGCTTGTGTGGTTTTCTCTGCATACTCCAGTTTCCCTCACAGCATAAAAATATGTACAATATGTTGTCTTCCCTTAAAAAACACTGCAAAAAATGTCCACCTAACCAAGTTTTAAAATCTTATATCCAGCCAAAAAGTTGTTTTGATCTTGTTTTGAGACTGATTTAC
>NW_013952703.1:164715-177810 GCF_001266775.1 Austrofundulus limnaeus
AGTAAGTAAGTAAGTAAGTAAGTAAGTAAGTAAGTAAGTAAGTAAGTAAGTAAGTAAGTAAGTAAATAATGGAAGATGGTTGTGAGTATGGCCCTGTGATGGACTTGCGACCTGTCCAGGGTGTACCCCAACCCTCGCATTGTGACTGCTGGATATGGGCACCAGTGACCTCCATGACCCTGAAAGGACAAAGCGGGTATAGATAATGGATGGATGGTTGTAAGTATGGGTCCATTCAAAGCAGACAGAGTCCTGGGTTTAGAGAGTTGAATCACATGGACTTGAAGTTACTTTACCAAACCCTCATGGATTAGGTTTTGCCTAGTCATCTAAATATAAGAACACAAAAATTGTGGATTGTGGAAATCCACCAAGAGCCTGCAACGAGTGTGAGATTTGTTTTAAACATATGCCTGTAGATACAGCCTGGGCCCAGCAGAGACTGTGATCTAACCCAACTGCATCCCCAGGTTTACTGGTGGGGGGTGGCCTTTCAAACGATAAGAGCAGGATGTAGTGTCCGAGTTATTCCATTCATTCCGACTGGTGTCATTCACTCCCTCCGCTGCCATTGATAAACTACAGGCAGACTAAAACTGTACAGAAAATCATTATCATTGTTCAAAACTCCTCCTTCTGTTTGCTGATTGGCCTGCTGGAAATTCTACCAGAGAACTCCATGTTAACGAGAGAAATCCCATACGGAGAAGTGAAAGGAAATTTAAATTGAGTGGAATCGTGTAGGATGGCAAGGGCCAGGCTAGAATTTTGACAGCAGTTAAATAATTTTCACTTGTTAATAAACGTTCTGTTAATTGATGAACTCTAAATAGTTTGAAAATGACCTTTAACCCTTCCCAGATTTATCGGCAGCAAGAGCTGCCTCTTTAAGGTTATCGCAGCTGATGTCCTACCACCTTGGTGTGTTAACACACCTGTACACTCCAGGTGATCACACTGATGACAGGCTTTTAGTTAGAGGGCCATCATGGTGGTGTTTTGGATGCCCTGTTCAGTTTTCTGATACCTTCTTTGAGCTGGCAAAGCCTCAGGACGCCGTCAAGGCACTGTGCCAATAGCGACTTTGCAGATATTTACCAAAAACTTCCATCTGTACTTTTTTTTTGGTCCTTTTCGTAAATTTCATAAAGTTTTGCGAGAGGCAGGGGAGGCGACCGCAATTAATTTTATGAAACCAGGAAAAGACACAAAGAATCAATTGTGCCAGCTTGGATAGAGGACAAAGGTAGTGATGTTATAGCATGAACAGCTGCATTGTGTTTTATCACAATCCCCTCTCCTGGTTCGTCCATAACTTTTTATTTTACCTTTGGAAATTCCGTAAGCTTTGTGAGTGGGGGTTGGGGTTGTTGTTGGTGGGGTTTCTCAAAGCGTCGACACCTTCTCCCAAAATTCTACTTATTTTAAAGTCAGATTAGAATAATTTCAGATTAACCAGGGGTCTCATGTACAAACAATGCACAAAAATGTATGGAAAAACACAAGATGTATCAAAAAAAATGATAGGACCGTGGAAAGGTGCCCAATAATTGTAGACGTTTCTACAGTTATTGGTGATGCTTAGAGGAGCTGCTGGACTGTTAATGATCTGAAAACCATTATTGGACACACAGATGCGTAAATTGTGAAGCAAGAATTTCTGCTTTACCAGCACGAGTTGAAAATCAGTGTTTTCAGTGTCACAAAAAAAGGATCTGCCTGAGCAGCTACATCACTATGGTAACAGCTCTGATTAACTTTCAGGAAGTTTCTGTTCTTGACACCTCAGAAAGAAAATCAAGCTGTAGCAGCATCCAGGCTACAGGTTACCATATTTCTGCCGGCAGTGCACAAGCTCAACTAAAGGTTGAATATTTCTGATCTGACCCGAACAGCAGCACCAGTGATTCAAGTCAGCAGTTTTGGGTTTTTGTCTGGTTAAACTCCATTTTGAGAGCATTCTACCAAACTCAAGTGTCCTTGTGTTTGCTATAGTTACATCAGCAATTATGAGTAAAGTTTCAAATGCCTTTGCCCTGGCACACCTCTGTAGTCATTTATTATAAGAGTGTGTTTAAACTAGGGCTGCAAAACATTGGAAAAAAATGACATTGTGATTTTTTTTCTAACCTTGCATTACATAATGCAATATGAAAAAATCAGGAATATTCAGCAGATGACCTGAATAACAAAGTTCTGCTGCCATCTTGTTGACAGTGAACCTGTACCAATTTTTGTGTATGTTACAAGTAGGGATGTCTCCATCCAGATTTTTTGGCTCCTGATACAATCCGATTTTTTTTAGTGATTAGTCTTTCCGATACCGATCTGATAGCTTTATTTCTTAATTTCTTTCCAAGTGACAAGGTTGGTAGTGTTAAAGCGAGCCCTGCTGTTCCCACCACGAGAAACATCCAGCTTACAGATTTTGCAAGATGCAGTTTCAGCATCATTGTCTTCCGTTGAAAAGTGCTGTGGACATGGATGCATTTTTGTGTGCATCTTGACTTCTTAAAGTGGCGATATTATGTGTTTCTCAGCCATATATTTAAATACTATACCACAATAAAGTATCTATGTCACCTTTAGTTGTTATTAAAATGCTGTTTTTATGTTTAAATAGAAAATAAACTTWTMTTCTCATCACTTCCTCTTCKAAACGCCTTGAAATTGGCCTCTGTCTCTTTAAGAACCACCTTCCGCTTCTGTCTCGCACATTTCAGTGGGGGGGGGGGGGGGGGTCCACGCTCGTGAGTGGGAGGGGGTGGCTGCTGCGATGCAGTTTACTTGGCATCTGAAAATTCATTTCCTCAAAGGTATTTTTAATCTGAAAAGAGCTTCACTGAGTGAGAAGTAATGTTGAGAGCTCAGCAGACAGTTTCAGTTTCACTTTCAGTTTCACCCGAGAGCCCACAGGAGTCATGAGCGGGGTGTGTGGGGAGGGGGGAGGGTGGGGGCGTTCTGCCATGAGGAAGTTCTGCTTAAAGACATGTCCCAGGGGTGTTTCTGGTCCCCACCTGTCGTTTTGCTCCTCAGCATGGCTTCCTAAAAATGCTGCAGGATTTCTCAAACATGCATGAATGAGTCAAAGCAAGGCTTTCGACATGTTTTTTATGAGAGTATAACATTATAACATTATATAAAACTCAAAAACGTTGATTTTACATCATACTGCCCCTTTAATGGCAGTTGTAAAGCATGATGATGCTGAAAACTGTTGCGAAAACTGGATTGGCCCGATCACATGACTAAATCCAATTCTACCTGATTTTCAAAAAATGGCCACATCTGCCACCGATACCAATACTGAGTATCTGATCGGGACATTCCTTATTACAAGTATGTTTTTTGTCTGTTCAGATTTATTCTTTATATCTTTTCTGTGCTGGAACCCGAGGACACGTTTCCTGAAATCATCTGCAAACATGAATGGTAAATGGTCAATGGGTGACTCATCAGAATACTCAAAGCACTTTAAGGCTGAGTTATGGTGGCGCTTTGGAGCGCACATTGAACGCGTGCGCACCCTCGCCGGCAGTGAAAGTGTTTATACTTGGCGCTTACACTGCTGAAGATTTTTCCAAAAGGACGCATTACACTTTATTATTTGTGAACATGTTGTAAATAAAAAACTTGACAAAAATTTGGAGGTGCACGACTGCGTATCAGGACTAGGGGTGTAAGAAAATATTGATACACTGAAATATCGCGATATTTCATTTCCCGATATTGTATCGATATTCCAAAGCCCTGTATCGATTTTTGATTAAGGTTTAAAACATCAACTTTCCTGCCAACCATTCATTTTTATGCTAGTTCAGCCTCTGACCACTAGTTGGCAGCAGTGAGCCAGCCATTTGGCTCCTCTACCTCTTGAGCGCCAAAGAGCAAGGTAGCATTAGCATTGTAAGTAAACATTAGCTTCATGCTCCGATAGCTGAATCTGAGCAGAAAAGACCGACACCCTCTGCCTTCTAAGCTGAGGTAAGGTTACAAACAGTTACTTATTTGTCAGAATGTCTGTATTTTAAGACAAATTAAGTGTCTTGTGCGCTCTTTTTTCCAACTGTAGTCAGCCTTCATGTTACGCACAGCGCATGCGTCAATCGCCTCGGACAAGCTCAGCACTCCCCCCGTGACATAAAACTCTGTCTGTTGCTCTCAATGTCCGGCTGATCGCATCAAAGTCTGTATACTTTATCCTGCTGTGTTCGCTTCAAAAATGGTTTAACTGTATTTTTTAGTTTTTCCATTTATTTACTGTTTATTTTCAGGACCTGCCCTGCTGTTCGACCCACATTTATACAAATCACGTTCTGTATGCAGGTCAGCTGATCCCAGAAACTCTGTGTGCAGCAACTTCATATCATCTGTTTACTGAATTTATGACAACATAAAGGCTATTGTTAAGTGTTGGATGACAATATTGTAAATTAATATTAAAAACTAAAAGCTGCAAAAATATATTTTCAAACTATTTATTGGCTAATTTAGTCTAATAATTGAAAACATGGATGAAATAAGAAATATGAAACAAATAAAATGAAACACATACAAAGCAGAACACAGCTAAATGTATCAAAAGTATGTCTATGTAATATTAGAATTTTCTGAGACAATGAATATTGGTTTATTCTTTTTTTTCCCCCCAGTAAGAGGTTTTTATTTTATAGAATTTTTGGACAAAAAAAATCACAATATATTGCCTTGTTTACAGTATCGGGATATATCGGGATATATCGTATCGTGACCCCTCTGTCATGAAATGTATCGTACCGCCAAATTCTTGCCAATACACAGCCCTAATCAGGACACCGCGAGGGGCCAAAGCGCAGGGGCAGGGATGGTGCGTCATTATTGGTGTGTACCCCCTCAACTATAAACCATAGCTTTACACTGCAATCTGTGTCCTCATTGACCCATTAAGTCTCTGCAAAGCTAACATATACAATCACCTATGGAGACTAATCAGTGCCAATCACATTCATACACTGATGGTACGCACATCAGAGGCATTAGGGGTGAAGTGTCTTGCCCAAGGACATAACAAATGAGACAACTGGAAAGGGGGATTGAACACGCAACCTACCGGATCCAGGATAACTCCCCTACTGAACTGTGTTTTATCCCCTAATGTGTTGCCTTTGGGTTTATCTCAGTTTCTGTTATGTTTGACCATATTTGACCTCTTTTCCTCCAGTTCTGTGAATTTACTCATTTTCCCCATTTTTGTTAAGAACCTCACCGTCAACAAAATAAAAGTTGTAGCTTTTTTTGACACGAAGCCACCCACGTCCACTAACTGTAACACGCCACCATTTTTTCATTTATTCCCTAGAGCAGTTATTTTTTTCAAAGTGGAAGCCACGACCCCATCAAGCCGGCAGCCTGTGTGTAGAAGTGTTTGTGGGTTCGTGGCAGGGGTCGGGGGTGGGTTTCCCCAGCCAGGAGCTAATGCTGTTTGGGAGGCCATGTTATGAAGAAGTTCGGGAACCCCTGCCCTAGATAACATTTAATTATCCTCTTCCATGGCAGGACCTGCAGGGTGACTGCAGTACTCTTGATGACAAAGCTGAAACGAAGTAAACCGGGTAAAACTGCTCCATACATTTATTTTTTTTATTTAACCTTTATTTATCCAAGTAAACTGTTTGAGAACCACTTCATTTACAAACATGACTTTCTTAAATCACAACTCTTTATTATAAATGTCTTTAAAAAGTCGTCAGTTTAGATTAGTTTGAGATAAATCCAGAGATGGTGCTGGTGTTTCCCTGGAACTTCTAAGGTTCCTGTTTGCTACCATCTGGACATGATGACGCTCCAGGTGTCTTTAAGCTGTCCTCCCTGCTCAGCCTGGGTTCAAACTGAACAGCTGAAGGACTACTGCATGCACACTAGGGCTGCACTGATTGGTCGAAATAATCGATGACGTCGATTATGTAAATTTGTCGACGCAGATTTTTTATTATCGATTCGCTGTATTACATAACAACCACGTGAACGTTCACGCAATTCCATTTCGGTACCTAAATGCATCATTGCGACCGTATTGGCATAAGAGCGGTGAGTTTTCCATGCTTGTCCTGAACGCAGCATTGCTCAAGAGCGTAATGACGTCAGCAGCTGCTGCTTCAGTTCAGTCTGAAGCTTGAAAACAAGCCTCGCAGCTCCTGGAGTAAAATTTACCAAACAGGCCGCCTCTGAATTATCTGGTGGATTAATTATCTTGTGAACACGACGTTCACTTGCTCAAACTAAATAAAGTACCGCCACTTTATTTATTTCATCCACCATTAAACAGAGACCGGTGTTAGGTCGAGCTGCGTTCCCCCATCAGACGGTTCCCCCATCAGACGGTTCCCCCATCAGACGGTTCCCCCATCAGACGGTTCCCCCAGCGTCTCAAACAACAGAGGAGCTTCCCGACACACGTCTGACCTAAAGAGCACAAGCAGCCAACAAGTGTTGGACGTGTTCTGGATGTTCAAAACGTAGCTTAAATACCTTTTATTAATTTTAACTGCATCCTCTTTTGTTTATTTGATTTAAACTTATTTGCCTTCCATGGACCTCCATCACATAATGTTTCTAGTGGAGAAATGACATCAATAGAAACACGTGGAGCTGGATTTTAATTTGTACAATAAGACAAAACAGTCTTGTTGTTTTCAACAGTTTTCACCTTAAAGAAATAAGTTACACAACTGATGTTACAATACAAAGAGCTGGATGTTGTCTTTATATTTGTTAAATTTTATATATTGAGAAATATGTTAAATAAAAAAATAATAAATAAATGTTTATTATAGTTTTTCCAGAGTGACTTGAATTTTGCATGATTTAGTTCATTTGTTAGTTTGTTAACATCTTGCACTATATTTCTTTTAGTTGAATTTTATATGCTTTGGTTGAGATTTTATGTTGATGTTAAATCTTTTAAGCTTTTTTTGTTAAAGATTTGACTCTAGAGTGCATATTTTGTGTCCATGAAAAAACTATAACAGAAAATATTACAATATTAAAGAACTGTTCTTGTTAATTTGATGAAAACATTTTAAATATCCAGTGCACTCACATCAGAATAACTTATAGATTTGTTGTTAGAATAATCGATTAATCGAAAAAATAATCGTTAGATTAATCGATTAGAAAGTAATCGTTTGGTACAGCACTAATGCACACTGCTTCTCCTTCCTGCCGGGCGTGAAAGCAGCGCCGCATGTGAGTGACAGCTGATGTGGGAGGAAGGTGGAGATAAGAAACCGTCTTTTCTTAGCATGATATAAACAGATCTGTGAGCGAGAAGGAACCGGTTGAACTGTCTAGACGTTAGATAGGTGGTCTCACCTCACACTTATCCACCACCGGCTGCTGCACGCAGTCAGAGTTGTTTCCCACCGCAGCCTTTCTATGACCCTCGTTGTCCCCGGTGCCCTCCTCTGAGTACGTCCGGTTCTGATTCCTGTGGTGGGGGCCATCTGGAAGGTGTGCAGACTTATTCTTGGGAGGCCGACTGAGCTCCCGGCGCAGCGCCCGGTTCTCCTCTTCAACTGCTCGGACCCTGAGCTCTAAGGCCTGCCGCTCACCAGCACCACCCAACGAAGCCGACGACTGAGTTTCCAATGGAGACAGGGGGAGGGGCTTCACTGTAGGGTTAACAGAGAGACAACCTGACATTAGACAGAACAAAGAATCAAACTAAAACCAAGAGCACTCAACGCTTTCAAAATTTAAGCTCATTTTAAAACCTTTTTTTTAAACAAAAACCTTATAAAGGACAGTTTTTATTCAGCTGCAGAACTTTTTTAAATCCACAACATTCTGGAAGAGTTTCAGTCTGGTTTTAAAGCTCTTCACTGCACAAAGACTGCACTTTTAAACTTTTTAATGATCTTTTATTGACTCAGCTGCTCCTTTGAATTTAGACCTGACGCACTGTAAAAAATGAAATGTTGGATTTACTTAAGGCTGCGACACACTACAAGATTTTAAAACAGTCGGCCGATTTTCAAAGACTGATAGAGCCCACATGTGAAGATAAAAAATCATGGATCTACCAGGTTTGGTCCTACAGTGTGTGATCTACAGCCACACGGCAAGAGACAACACACCACACACAAACAGATATTTCATTCATGAACTTTCAGATGTCAGATTAAATCACGCGAGACTTCCTGAAATATTGCGAGGATTCAGATGTCTGAGGAAGAAACCATGTTGATTGTTTGTGGACTATTTTTTTCCAGAGGAAAAACAATTCCATAGGACCTGTAACATCCAGCAGACTTTCTGGTGAGTCATACAGCTTTTTTGTCTCCTGTATTTTGGAATCCCCTCAGTGTTTACGTCATCTCGCTTTCTGATTGGCTACAGGTCTCATTCACAGGCTGTGAGCTCGGGTGAACACCACACACACTGATATCCGGCCAAAAAAAACCAAACATGTTGAATATCCCCGATTTGAGGTCGGAGCGGTCCCGACGTCTTTCCGAGCTGACTAGATCACTCTTAACTCACCCACGGTGGGAATATCTGCTATGATTATCTTTAGAGCCATCACAATAATCTGGACTTCCTTAAGATTGTCGGAAGGCCAAAAATCGACATGATTATCTTTTAGTGTAACACAGGCCTTAACCATGTTATGTCATCTGGTTTCACTTAAGTGAGTTGAGTAAATTCAAAGCAATACACCAGTTTTTTAACCAAAGAACATGAGTATGTTGCTTTGAATTTACTCAACTCAGTTAAGTGGAACCAGTTAACATAACATGGTTAAGTAAATCCAACATTTCATTTTTAGAGTGCAGTTGTCTGACAGGAGGTTCTCTGTAAGCCTCATGGAATCTGTTTTCTTTTCTGCCCCCCTCACATGTGGAGTTCCTCAAGAATTCATACTTGGACCCATTTTAGTTTTCATCTCCATGTTCCCCCGGGTAGCTTCGATACATTCATAAGCTCCCATGTAAAACATTTATGGATAAATTTGATCCATCCATCCAGCCATCCATCCATCCATCCATCCATCCATCCATCCATCCATCCATTATTTTCCGCTTTATCCAAAGTTGGGGCGCGGAGGCAGCAGCTTGAGCAGGGAAGCCCAGACCTGTCTTTCCCCAGCCACCTCTTCCAACGCTTCTGGGAGGACTCCAAGGCGTTCCCAGGCCAGCCGAGAGACATAGTCTCTCCGGCGTGTCCTGGGTCTTCCTCGGGGTCTCCTCCCAGTTGGACATGCCTGAAACACCTCCCTAGGGACGTGTCCAGGAGGCATTCTTACTAGATGCCCAAACCACCTCAACTGGCTCCTCTCGATGTGGAGGAGCAGCGGCTCTACTCTGAGTCTTACCCTATCTCTAAGGAGGAGTCCTGCTACCCTACAGAGAAAACTCATTTCGACCGCTTTTATCCGCCATCTTGTTCTTTCAGTCACTATCCAAAGTTCGTGACAATAGGTGAGGGTAGGAACGTAGACTGATCGGTAAACAGAGGGCTTTGCCTTACAGCTCAGCTCCCTCTTCACCACAACAGACAGGTACAGAGGTAAATTTGATTCAAATAAAACAAATGTTGCATAATAGACATCTTTCTGTAAATTAAGGCATTTTTAAAACTTGTTTTATCTTTTAATGACCTTAAACAGGTGATTCACACTTTTCTTACCTCTGTAACTCTCTGTATGTTGGTGTCATCCTACTAGAGATTGGGTTTTTGTTTGAGCCCAGACAGTGAACCACCAAACCTCATTGCTGTCAGATCACATAAAGCTCACGGAGCAGGATACCAGGACCAAGAACTTTAGGATAGAGGCAGTGTGTTTGGTGTTTAGAGGTTAGCAAGGCCCAGATTACAGTCGGATTTAGGCAGGTAGATGAGCTTTCTACCATCTGATAGAGGACAAATTATCCAGTCAAGATGAGTGACTACCCCACTTAGGAACCACTAGGAGAGAGACACATGGGAAGGTGGGCCTTGTTACTACCTTTACTTTTTTTTAGAAGGTAAAGCTTTTTGAATCTCCAACAGGGCCCTGGCAGAGGCTGATTACCTCACTAAAGCTCTGACTGACGGGACAATACAGACTTCATGAAGCAAACCACCCACCACCACACCACAAGCCTCAAAATAAAAAGTAGAGAGGCCACTTCATTTATACATATACAGATATACTGTAAGATAATTTACTTAGCAATTTGTATTAGATGAAAAATCTATTTTGTGAACATTGTTCTTTTACCAGGTGTTAAACTGGTGTTGGTTCTGGGGGTTATCAGAACAGGCGAATAAGGCTGTGGTAGCTGGGTGGTCTTGTAGTCCTGAGGCTGCAGGTTCCAGCTCAGGTTGTGTCAGGCAGGGTGTCCTGACAGTTCTATAAAACAGTTGTCTTTTGTGTGGGCTTGCTAGCTGATACCAGATAAAGAGTCAAACAAAGAAATCAGCCAACATACTGAATCATACTCTGAATCATTTTGGGTACAAAAATGATTGGGTACCAGATGCCTGAAGCCACATTTATAAGATCAAACAACTACACTCAGATATAAACACTAGGGATGTTCTGCTATCATACTATTCAGGAAGTAGACGGGGTCTGTGCTCCTAACATGAATATGTTTTGGTAGTTTTGGCATGAAGACACAAGTCATGATCGGATTAATTATTTTGTTCCCATATAAATGATGCATTTGATTATTTAATATGAACATATTTCAATCAGATTAAAGAATTTAGTGCATGTAAACACAGCTAATGATTTTGTGTCAAAAGAAAGCAATGAAAGTTTTGTTCAAATCCATTGAACAGTTTTCAACATACAGTGGGACTGGGTAAAACTATACACAGGTAAAACAGGAGTGTTAAAATTTCAGTGTTAAACCTTTGTGCTATTTTAACACTTTCTGAGTACACTGACATCCAGTGTTGGTGTTAATTCACAGTGTTGATTTCCTCAGTGTTGTCTCAACACTGGACAGTGTTAAATATGCTTCGCCTACAGTTGTCTTATATAACACTTAACAATGTTGTTATACTGTATGACACCATGCAGTGTTGAAAGCAGTTTTCTGAAAAGCCCCGCCCTCTTCCACCTCATATAAGACAGACCAGTATTTACCCAGCATTCCTTGCTGAGAAATCTTGCAGAAATGATGTTTTTGCATGTTTATGACTATTAAAGACGTTCATGAGAGTTACAAATTAGTTGTTTTGGTTAGTTTTATTTTTCAGTTTGATCAAGTAGTTCAACTTTAAATTTGTGTTATTGGCCATAAATCAACACCATGAGTGAGAGGTCTGTCCTGGTGTGTGAAGGGTGACTCCATTGTACTTTTCTACTAACTACTGAGTAGTGTTGATGCAATACTACAAGGAGTTTGATTTTAACTCTTGAGTGTTAAAATTACACTCTCAAATTGATGGTGTGTGAACACCTGTGTATGTTAATCTTTTTAACACCATAATTTCCTTTGTTAATAATAATACAATAGTGATACTTCCAACACTTTATTTTAACACTGTTGAAATGTTAATATGACACACAGTATTGTTGAATATTAAACACTGGTTGGTGTTAAATTAACAAAAAAATGGGTGTTAAAATTTAACCCTTTCACAAATGTTATTTTAACACCAGCAAGTGTGGACACATAGACACTTTGTTGGTGTTGAAATTAACACTGTGGTGTTAAATTAACACTGGCATTTTTGATGTGTACATTTTTTACAGAGTATTCAAGCCAGCCTAAATTGTACAGATGGTATTTTGAGGCCTCTAAACTTGTTTCTGTTATCTCATTACCACAAACCTTGCTTTTTGCTGAAGAACTGAAAGGAAATGCATTCTGTTTAACAGATTTTTTATAATCTACTTGCATAATTAATTATTTTTTGTGTTATGATTAAACTGTGGTTAATTGATCTGATTAATCAATCTGCTTTGAATGAACCATGTCACGTCATCTTGAACAGAATGTACTTTTAAATGATACTCGCCTTATCAGCGTACAACAAACCAACATTTAATTACTTGTCTCATCTAGAAATCAGTTTTACTGTAAAATAACTCAGCTTCACAATAGGAAATGTCCTCCCAAAAGGATATGATGTATTGCCCTTAAAGGAGGACCTGAGCTCAGAAGAGTTTATTTAAATCTGTGCTGACTTGCTGATTCGTGGCTAAAATCCTGTGACTGAATAAAGGCCAGTATTTTGGTTCTGCTGGTGGTACTGTATGGCTCTTTTCTTTGCAATTAAATGTTCAAGTCTAATTCAGTATTTGTCTCCTGGTTCTCCACTTGAGTAAAACAACTCGTTATCTTACAGTACTATGTAGTTCCAACAACTTGATTGGAAAAAAACAGTTAGTTAGCCTTAAAAATGCATTTGGGACAAGTTTTGAAGGTGGAAAAATGATTTAATTATTTTACCTATGATTTACAGGTCTAGGGTAAATTTGCCTCCTTATTCTAATACAATCCTTGTTTCCTTTTATCTTTTGTGGTTTTTGCTCTACAGTATATTAGATTGAATATGGGTCTATTTCTATTCTAAGTGCAATCTCGGAGTGCAACGATTTTATTTGTAACTTTTTAAAAGCCTATATGTCACAAGGTTCATTTTCATACTTAGTTTTCTTGGGGTTTCTTTTGGGATTGCATTGAAAAATAAAGAGAAGTGTTGAGAATAAAACGAAGCAGGCTTTTTCTGTTTAACAAACTATTCAAACCAAAAACAATGTGTCTTTGGAAAGGTTGTCTTACGCTTGAAAATATAGTGATATTAAAATAGAACCAATCAGATTCCAACAGCACCAGGACATTTTCCAGGAGTCTGACTGAATACATTACTGCTCACACTGCCAGCTGATCTTCAGGCCATTTCCTGGAGGCAAAAATGAGTGTTTGGGTAAGTTTGCTTTGATCAATTCAAGTAAAGCAGTGTTATGGTAAATATTTATTTAACAAAGACAGAAATACGTGGTCCAAGAATGAAGGTACTCCGTGRGATGATCAGCTGAGTTTTATTGCAACRACAGGAAACACAGAGAACAACCTGGCCTGTCTCTGTGCCTCTGATTCTCTCTGTCAGTCTCTC
>NW_013952703.1:178523-181534 GCF_001266775.1 Austrofundulus limnaeus
CAAGAGATCCTCTGTTTGTGATGCTGATGAATCCAGTTGTTCTTCTGGTTCTGCAGCTCGAAGTAACTCCTCTCTCTCTGGTTTTCATTCTGAAGCAGTCTTCTGCAGTATTCTTATACAAATATCTTTTCCAGTGTAGTAAATGATCATTCTGCTCTGGTGGAACCCTTGATATAGTTTCTGGATGCTGTCTAAAGCTCCACATACCTCGACCATCTTATCAGACAAACTGTTAGGATTCACTGAAAACAGGATGAAGTCTCTTCTTTTGAAATCAAATGTTGATGATTTATATTTAAGAAATTAATACATTTTGTCTTCAGAGCAGACGAGGTCATCCTGTTAGCAGAAACTCTTTTGAACAAGAAAAGACATGCTGGTCAGAATCTGAGAGGCTGACAATAATTTGACATCTTGTCACTTTGGATAAAAAAATAAAAAAACTAAAAGGAACCTTGACTCCTCACTCAGTTTTTGTTTGTCTTTGTCTTGGTGTATTTTGTCTAAACTAAATTTAAAGGGAATATTTGGTCTAGATTTGTTTTAGTCCAGGATTAAACACATCTGAGTAGAGTTTAAGTTAACAAGAATCATTTATAACTTAAGAAATAAGTCCAGTTAAAGAATCCTTCATAGATGCTTTATCTCCTGACTCCATCTGCAGCTTTTTGCCTCCTCCCCCATGGTTCTGCTGAGGTCCAGTCAACCTCTCTGAAGTCACTCCGACAGTGACAGATGGTCACACAGCCTCGACCCTTTAAGACGCCTCAAAGTCTCCCCTCCTGGTGATGAGAGCCAAGGCTTCTTTCAGATGATGCAAACTGATGCTACAACTCAGAATAGTACTCTTAAATTCTCTGGGTTCATTTTATTCTTTGTTGTATTGATTTATTGTGTTGCTTTTATTTTATATAAATTCTGCAATAAAATCTTAAAAATCTTTACAAGACAAACAAAGATTATTTAATGGTAACATTTTCAGCTTTCTGATGATTATCAAGCGTGAAGAAAAGAGTTAAAGTATGCTTTAACCTGTTCTCAATAAATCTGAGCAGATCCACCTGGTCCTCAGAGCTTACAACACTAACTGTGAATGGCATCCAGCAACTACTGAGATCATCTAGTTTCCTTTCGTATGGTTTTCAGCATTTAAACCTTTGTGCTTTTTCAACAATTTATATCAAATTGTTCAGCTCATTTATGCCATAATAATACTATGACTTTTAGTATTTCAGCAACTTACACTGTTCTGGCTATTTAGCCTTTTTTATTTGGTCTATTTTTTATCTCATTGAAAATACATGGAGTTAAAATCAATATCCTAAAACCAATAAACCTTTACTGCGCTTTTTACCTTTTGTTCTAGTTCTGCGTTTTTACAATTTTTTGTGCTATTTTCAACTTCCTTTAACTTCTTTTTCTGCTACTTTTTGCTTTTTGCTGATTTTCAGCTTTTCTTCTATTAATTTAAACATTTTAAGGCTTCCATCAGCTTCTTTCTTTTTGCTAATTTAATCTTTTTATGCTTTTTCTTGCTAATTTCTAATAATTACAGCTTTTTTATACCTTTTTAGCTACTATGTAGGTAACAGAGGTGTAGGGGTCAAGGAAACTGTCTTGGACCTCAGTCCTCTGATGGGCCGTTAAAGGGACAAAGTCTTTGTTCCACCTAGAACTGAATTTAGGCCACCTCAGGTCGCGTTAACTTGACACAGAGTCATTCTCTTTTTCTTAATCAGATAATAAACAGAATAAACTTTTTATTTGATTTAGTGTTCTCTTAACTGAGAGTTATTATGCATTTTGATAATCAGAGAATGCTTATCAAAGTTACAGGAGAAAAGAGGACAGATCTCTTTTCTCCCTCAGTATGACTTCAGCTATGTATGGTTTTTCTGTGGGAAAATCTTATTGAACTAAACTAATCTGTATGGTTTAAGTTGATGAAACATCAGTGTTTTACTTGTCTGAATCATATTGCAAATGTTTGAATTTGAAGCAATTCATTCTTTCGGTTATGTTTTTAAAGAGTTCTCATCAGATAATAAATAAACAGGTCATGATATGTTTGGTTTCAGAGCTACACAGAAGTAATAATCTTTGTTTAGCTTCAGGAGGTGACGGAAAGTCTCTGAATTAACATTTCCTTGATATCTTCCTTTTCTAATCTAACCTCTGAAGGTGGAACTAAGAAAACCCTCTTTATGACTAACATAGTTTCCACCCGACAGTCAGAGTCAGGAGACGGACACACTTGCGTTAGCTGTTCCCCTCTGGGAGAACTAGCGTTTTGGCAGAGAAGTTCGTCCATAAGCCAAAGGACGGATCTCTCGGCTGGGCCACATCAACTCCTGGATGTGAGCCAAATACGAGCTTAACACTCACAGCAACTTGTTTTAAAATCTTCCTGCCGCAAGATTTTATTTTGAAATCGGGATCCAGTTTGGCTTCGCCTTTCTTCCTTACAGCTTGACGCGGATGTTTGCAGACGCTGAAGCTAACACGCCTGGAGGGTTCAGCTGAGTGGATGATCCTGACGGATTTTCTTGCTAACTGAGAGACCCCTGACTACCTGAATAGGTGAGTGATCTCATCTTTAAAAGGTAAAAGCTGGCTGTTACGAGCATCGCTATCTGGCTGATGCTGAGCAGAGAAATGCCTTGCCGCTGGTTAACCTACATATATTTAAGTTAAAAGTTAGGAAAGCTAACACCTTCCTTTCCTCCTTTTCTTAAACATACCTTGACAAACTTAAGTTATTTGCCTCAAATGTCTGGCATTCAACATCTAAAGCTTGACGTTTGTGTTCTATTTAAGTGCTTGATTGACAATTAACAAAGCTCGAAGCGTGCTTCTTATTGTTGGTTATAAACTTTTACAGGAAACTGATTGCTCACAATTAAGTGTACTGTAGTGATTTTCTTGATTATGTAAAATAAATGCCATCCGTCCATCCATCCAACCACCCATCCATCCATCCATCCATCCATCCATCCGTCCATCCATCCATC
>NW_013952703.1:185259-195651 GCF_001266775.1 Austrofundulus limnaeus
GCTTACATGGAAATGTGAATAAAAGCAACATTTAACTTTTTCTATTGTTTTGGCCAATCTAGGCAAAGTCTTAAAATCTCAAGTTAAAAAAACAACATTTAGGGGATTTTTTGGGGGGGTTTAACACAGTGGCGGGTCATTTTGACCCGAAGACAACAGGAGGGTTAATTAAATATTAATGGGGTGCAGTGCCAGCCCATGGCATAGGCAAATACTAAAGGCACCGTCCATTTAGGGGGAAACCAGACAAAAATATTTTTTTAACTTTAATCAGAGTCTAGTTGATTTAATCTGTAGAATAATCCCTGGTTCCTCAGGTTTATGAAGGTAACTTGTTCTGTTTGTTCCTACATGAGGTGTTATTTTGTGTTGGGGATGTTTTGTAATAAAAGGGTTATATAATCAAAAAATATTAAATAAGTCTTCTGGACGGGTTCTTCTCCAATGAAAAGTTTTGTCTCTCCTCCAATGTTTTTTTTTATCACGTGATGCGGTCAAGACTAACTCCTGGTGCTCAGTATGGAAACAGAAAACAAAATCAGGAGAACGGTTTCAGTTCTGATCTCAGATAAAGTTCAGGTTAAAGTCTGGTTTTCAGTCTTCTACTTTCACTAAATACTGATTTTATGTTGTTTTTTTTTATTAATCCCAAAAGGCTCTTAAAATGGTTGTAAAATGCAGCTATGAGTAAATATTTAACAAAATTTTCCAGGTAAGTACAACCCTGGTCCCCCCTAGAGCTGCTTCAGTCCACATGAACAGGTTTTCCTCATGATGTCAGCAGTACAGTATGAGGTAGACTTCTGGTTGTTTCAAATGAATCATATTGTTAATTATTGTATCTGAACAACCTGGTTTCTAAAAATAAAAAAATAATAATATCAAAGACAAAACTTTTGATTTGGACTGTGAATTGATGTAAATTGACAGTGAGATTTAGTAAACTGCACTAAGGATGCCACCTGAAATCTTGCTTAGGATGCCAAATTGGCAAGGGCCAGCCATGATGGGGTGTGTGTGATTGAATTTGTGCTAGTAATTGACCTGTATGAATCAGAGGCAGTAATTTTGAAGGTGTTTTTTAAAATCCCTTGAAGCTCTGAGTTGTCATATCGGCCCACTCTGAATAATGAACCTTTCCAAAAAATCATCAGAAAACAGAAATATTGTGCTCAAACCTCTGACTGCAACTAAATAAATCGGAAATCATGTCCAACACCAACAGTGGGAATGTTATAAAATCATGAGTGTTTTTTCTGTCTGATTACCATGTTTGACTCTGAAGTAGCTCACTGACATTGTTTTTCCAATATTCTGTTCCCAGAGGCAATAAAAGACAGAAAACTGTGTGTTCTGTAGGATGAACACTCTGAGTCTGCCTTACTGGATCCATACTGTTGAAACTAATTTCTCTGCAGAGTGGATTTACTGGGTCTAATCCCGTTGAACTGGACTCAGTGATCAGGTCCAGGTCTGTTCAGATGACATATGGCAGTTTCAGGGCAGCAGATGCACCTGCTTCTTTCCGTTGCCAAGCCAATTCATTTGGCTTGTAAGGATTTGTCCTATCATCTATTTGCAAACAAAAAGTATCAGCAAAGCCCATTAATCAACCCCCACTCCCCTCGCCGCCCCTCGCCCAAGAGAGGGGGAGGCCGGCTCATGGAGGGATATTTAGGTGCTTTTCTTTGGAAGACAAAAGCTGGCAGAGGAATCCTGACAACCAACTGACAAGTAGTTATTGTTCTTTGATTTCTTTGAACTGATCCTACTGTGTCTGTGGAGTTACACAACAACCAGCTTCCTGTTTGAAAAAGAAAATTTGATTTTACACATTAAATTCTCTTACACAGGTTTTTCTAGCAAAAGGCAGACCGAGTCCAACCAAAACATTCTGAATGTATCAGTGGTTACTTAGAAGGCAACTGGATTTTCACCTCTCACCCAAAAGACTCATCATTAATAGAAACGTTTCAGGCTTCACAACCGCTCGGATTTTAAAAAGTAATAGAAATTTTTTTTTAAAAAACCTCAGGTTGGCCTTGTGACAACAACCCAAACACCTCACAGGATGGAGGGTTGGGTCAACAACTCATTAACAGCCCTATTAGTCTAATTGTTGTAACAACTGAGGCATCTCTGGAACAGTTTTTAGGAATACATTTGCATCCTTTGTTATTTAGCATTTTAGACTCTTTTTACATGAACACTGCTTTTCAGGAGCCCCCTAACTAGTATTTTTCAAAAATAGGTTCCAGGGAAAGGAAACCTTGAAGGACCACTCTTGTGAAATAGGGCTGCCACGAACAATTATTTTAATAATCGATTAATCACCGATTATTTATTCGATTAGTCGACTAATCAGATCATATGTTAATTGAATATAAAACACACAGCTTATCACGTCTGAATGCAGCTGCTATTRTATAACCATGGTTAGATTTTAGCTATATGCTAACTAAAAATAATTGCTGTGGAAGGCAAGTTCTGCTCTGCAGATATTACACAGGTTTCTCTTTCATTTTCTTAAAATGATCCCACACTTTTGAGCTCCGTTGTCAGGTAGCCATGATACCAGAGCCTGTCTGTATAATGTCTTGTGACGTCCACGGCCTACCCCAGTTACCACTACTGTGCATGTGTGTCAAGGACAGAAAGGCAGATGTGGCAGTGGAAGGTGTCAAAGCAGTTTGGAGAGAAAAACAAAGTAAAGAACAACAACAAAAAAAGAAAACGATTAAAGGGCTCGACACACGGGAGGCGACGTCGCTCGCTCTCCATTCATTTCCTATGGAGCCTGTGCGGTGAGGCGACAATCGTTTGCCCTCCTCCAGCTAAGCGACCGGTGAAAATAGTGCATGTGAAATTTCGCACTCGTACACGTGCACACGCTAGTTTGCGACGCGACATACGAAAGTTGAAAAATGTTCAACTTTTGTCGCTGTCGTTTAGCATACAACCAATCAGCGAGGGTTTCATTGACTGACCAATGAGAGGAGAGTATGCTACACACTGCGGTTAGCTAAAACTTTCACCAAGTGATTAATAAAAAGCTTTGTGGGAATTTATTGGCACCAGGGTGAAGTTTATGGTAAGTTTTTCCTCATAAAATTGTATCTTGATGTGCGTTTGTTTTTCAATATCATTAGCATCGCAAGATTTGTTTAGTTTAAACGTCCGTATTGCACACCCAAGAACCTATCAAATTTTGTGAAGACAAGTGACCTGAGAGTGTGATTCGCAACGCTGCAATCGCTATCGCGTCCCGTGTGTCGGGTTTCACCCTGGCTGCGATGACAGCCGTTAATCGCTGTAGTTTGTCACTCCCCGTGTGTCGAGCCCTTAATCGATTATCAAATTAGTCATCGATTATTTTAATAATCGATTAGTCGTTGATTAATCGATTAATCGTGGCAGCCCTATTGTGAACCCTTGTGATCACTCGATGTGAACAGTCAAAATGCAACCTTTGGAAAAGGATGTCATATTTCAACCTCTAATCTAACCTACGACCCTCAGTGTGACAGATGCTCAAGGTCAGAGCAACTAAAAAAAGATCACACTGTGTTTTTGCTGTCAGTGGTTGTTTCTCAGCCCCAACAAAACCTTTATTGACCATTTTCTGCATCTCCAAAACATTCTACTGTCCCATCACCATGCTCCATACATCAACAGCACGCTTCCACAAAAACACTGCAAACATGACCACATCACATGAAAAGATCTGCCTTAATACTTCTAAAGCTGGGGAAAAAAAAAAAATCTGTTTAATTTAAATTGTTCAAGCATGGGTCCATCCTGCCTGTTGGTAGTGCAATGGTGTTGGGGATATTTTCCTGGCACCTTTTGGGCCCATTAGTACCAACATAGCATCATGTAAATGCCACAGCCTACCTGAGTATTGTTGTTATGACCACAGTGTACCCATCTTCTGATGGATAACACACCATGTCATAAAGCGCAATCATCTCAGACCAGGGTTATTATAGTTAACTAAAACTAACTAAATAACAAAAACTGAAATTGAAAAAAAAAACATTTTAGTTAATTAAAATAAATAAAAACTGTAATAAAATAAAAGACAATAGCTATCTAAAACTGTTTATTTTTACATAACTAAAACTAACCGAAATTATAGATAGAAAATCCTTGGTTTTAGTGTTTGTCTATTTATTTTGAGACGTGGATTTTTTTTTCCAAATCGAGTGGTTCACATTAGCTGTGGTCCGTAACAACACTTGTTTACAATCTGCTGCCAATCAGTATCACCCGCTAAATGACGACAGCAGAAGTTGGGAGAAAGCAGCAAAATCTACTTCGGGATTTCTTTGAATATGACTGTGAGAAAAATTAAAGCAATTGTCTTGTAGTGGAAACAGGTGATAAAACAGGTGGAATACTTCTCAAGGGAAAAACTACATGAATCAAGCTCACACAAAATGGCTAACTATGACTATCTTGACACGCTAGCTTCTCTCAGTAGCTCCTGTGAAAAACAAGCACCAGGTAGCACCAGGTTAGAGACAATACTGTCAACATCCTAAAATAATCACCCAAGTCCTTAGTTGGCAAAATTGAGTTAAGCAATTATTTTAGAAAGGTGTCGCTCCAATGGACTGTTTTAACTAGCGACCAAATAGTTGTTTGTTAGTTAACTCACAGGAACATCACAAGCTTGAGGATGCATTGGCAAATAAACTATAAAAAACTAATACTAGAACTAACAACAACTAAACTAAACTAAAACTAAGCATTCAAATGCAATAATTAATAAAAACTAGCAAATCCACTGGAAAAATTTATTAAAACTAACTGAATTTAAAGGAAAAAAGTCACAATGAAATAAAACTAAACTATAATGAAAAATCCAAAACTATTATAACCTTGTCTCAGACTGGTTTCTTGCACACGACAATAAGTTCACTGTACTCGAATGACCTCCACAGTCACCAGACCTCAATCCAATAGAGCACCTTTGGGATGTGGTGGAACGGGAGGTTCACATCATGGATGTGCAGCCGACAAATCTGCAGCAACTGTGTGATGTTATCATGTCAATATAGAACCAGACCCTATGAGGAAAGTTTCCAGTACCTTGTTGAATCTGTGCCACAAAGGATTAAGGTAGTTCTGAAGGCAAAAGAGGGTCCAACCCAGTACAAGTAAGGTGTGCCTAATGAAGTGGCCGGTGAGTGTGTAATGAAGGACTTCATTACTGGGATTATAGCATTTTAAGAGCACTCTTGCACTTTATTAAAGCAGTTTAAGCATAGATTTGGACATCAATAACCAGTTGCACACAGGAAGTTTTAACTATTTATTGAATATTTATTGAGTATTTTAATAATTAGCATGTAGCCTTTTGTTCCAGGCAATGCACAGCTGCTCCTGATTGAGAAGTGGAGTGGTTGTCTGTAGCTACGTTTCCATTGCAAATGTGCGCAAAACTTTGTTGATATTCTGTTAATGTAGAAAAACACACAGTTTCGCAACTGCGGTGTTTCCATTAAGTAAGAAATGCTATTAAAGTCACGTGTGAATATGTTTGTTCTCGCGATAAGTCATTACAAACATGGCGGCAATGGATATAAACACATAGCATATTGCTACCACGACACTAGCGCTCATCATCAGAGGAGACGTTGGTGTCTTTTATCGAGGCTTTCCAGCGACAAGTCCCTACTTGGGAGCGGCTATATGTGCTGTGTTTTTGGGAAATTGTAGTCAGTGAGTTTACTACTTTCTTTTACTACTTCTGTGATATTACAACTACTTCTACTTCCTGTTATCTTCTTCATCATTGTCTGTTTCGCCAATAGAAATAGCCGGTTGTTGATCATGTGACTCCTGTGATGCGAAAAAGTGTTTCCATTGCAGTTTTGCGAAAAACACCTATTTCGATACGGCCGAAAAACCAACTCATCCTAGCGCAAAAATATTTTGTCGAAATACATATATTTTTTTTCAAAACTGACGTGTTTCCATTGAGTAAATTTATTTTCGAAATTCTAATTTGCGCATTTTCTTGGTCAATGGAAACACAGCTTGTGAGAAGGAAAGAATTGCTATTCAGAGTAAATGTCTACTGTTTAGTAAAACTTGAGCAAATGTTTGTGCTGAGTCTATTGATAAAATAAGTGTTGAGATGCCAAATGTAAATACTCATCTGTCTTTTCTGTGTCCTCTCCAGGGTGTTTGGGAAAATGCTTCCCCCTGGGTCCAGACACCATTTATAGGTTCCAGGAGAGACCATGGAATAAGGGAGGGTGGAATTGTTTGTACAGGGTTTTTGTGTTGGTGCTTCCATGAGGGTTTAGGTGTAAGGTTAAAATATAAAATGGTTATAAAAAGTAAATGGGGAAATATGTATATTTTTGTATTTATTAAAATGTATTTTATTTATAGGTTTAAGTAGTTGTAATTTGGTAAACTCACATGTGAGTTAAGAATGGTTTAGTCCTCAACAGGTAATTTAAGGCTTCAATTAGGTCATTGGGAGAGTTCTTTTTTGGTGTTGTGAGAAGGCCCAAAATGCCATGTACTGTCAAAGAAACTGTGCCAATGTTGGACAAATAAATTGTTGCTGCTTCCACCCAACTCTGCCTCAACCTTCATCTTCACTGCAATCCAGCTGCGAAGGCTATCTGTGACAGAGTGTACTTCTTTTATTCAGCCTGGTACTAAATTGGATACACATCTGACGTTGAGGTTCTATTTAAAATGTAATGTGAATGTCCACGCAGAAGAAGTAAATGGTTTCGGTTTCAGGTATCGGGGCATTTTGAACAAGTACATGTAAAAATGCTGGTATTAGACCTGATGATACGAGAATCATAATCAGGACACCACCTGTTGTGTAAAAGTGACTTTCTTGTAGTCCAACTTCATCTAGATGTTTGAATGAGTCTTAGTCATATTAAATACTTCTATAAAACACATACAAATAATGAACTAGACATCTCTTAAATTTAAAAAATAAAGTTGTGTTATTGTTTTTAGGTAGATAAGTTCCTATTTAAGCAAATATCTAAATATCCCAAAACCTTTGCATACTTTCATGCACAAATACATTTAATCTACCTCTTAGATAATAACACAAACACATGTAGTCTTTGTTGAATATTATAGAGCTAATTACATTCACAGATGTCAGATTTCATTTGTGTTAGTCGTAACGTTTCATTTTGTGCCTCCTGCTCAGAGGCAGATTTCTGCTGGGAGGTAGCATCCCATCCATCATACTGGGGCATCTGTTCACCTGGCAGACTGTTAGAAAAACCTCAACACAAGTGCACCAGCTAGCCACCATTTTGTCTAATCGCTGGCATACAAAGGATGGAGGGAAAAATATCGCACATGGGGGGGCTTTTCATTAAACTGACATATGTTCTCTCACATCCCGTCCATACCTCGCAAACTTCCAAATGCATGTTGAAATTAAAAAAGAAATTTGGGGCCTCTTGAAGAGAAAGAAAAGACAGGATGTATTCTACACATTCATGTTTTATTCAATTGATGCAGAAATGACACACCTGCACATGTGGCACAAGCTTTGAACTGGTCTAAAAAAGATTTTCTCCTGTGGCAGTGTCTTTATTTTACAATTCAGCAATGTAATTAGGTCAGAAGTGAAACTAGCTCATTATAAATGACCCTGCAGTTCTGTGCTTTTCTCTGATAGGATTTGTAACCTGAAACATGTTCGGTATTCATAATGATAAAAGGATTTTTAAAAAATCAATACTCAGCATTCATTGAAGGAAAGTATACTGCATGTTCATGGGATATTTTGCTTCCAGACTAAGTTGACTCCAAAACATTAATGGTAAAAGCATCGTAGAATGTGTCTTGGTAATCAGCCTAAGTTACAACCACTCCAAAATCTGGATTAATATCAGTAAAACTCACTAAACAATGGTTATGTATTTGTTTGTCAAGTTCATTTAACTGTGACCACCATCTTGAACTGGGCTGACTCCAATAGTTACTCCAAAAGTTACTTACTGCAAGTTTGAATTAACTTTGTCTAATTGTTCAGGAGATATTTTTGATAAAACACATACACCCACAGCAAAAACATTTTCTGATAGGCAAAAATAAGCAAACAAAACAAAAAAGACACCAATCAACTGTTCCTGTTCTGGTATCCTCATCCACTCAGTTTTCTGTAAAGGCTTATTTTGGTTACTACCGTATTTATTCATGTATAATATGATCTCAGGTATAATACGACTCCCCCTTTTTTAAGCTTAAAAAGCATAAAAAATTTAATCCTCAAACTACCTCCAATATCATACAGACCAAGATTTTTCAGCCTTTGCAGTCTTTATACATATCAGTAAAATGATCATTGGACTTTTCATTTTATTTTAACAACATATGTACTAAAAGGTATTTTGACAACAAACATATATCAGCTGTAGCAGCATCATATGAATTCTGGCATTTTACACATATTCAACCAGGAGGCGCAAACACAAAAGTCAGACACTTCACATGAGATTTGGGCCATCTTGTGGGGGGAAAGCAGATTACTTCCTACTTGCGAGCGCCCCCTCTGGTGGGCAAAGTGTTTTTCAGGGATACAAACATTTTCAGAACACCGGTAGACGGCAGCCATTACAGACAAAAATGTTTGTTGTTGTTGTTCCAGGAGCAGCCTGGTCACACACTGATGTCATTAGTTTGTTATCATTGCTAAGGTGCAGGAATACTCCACCCCCCACTTCCCCCTTTTTTCACATCATGTCGCCTGCCTGGATCTGTTATCTGTTATGGCTGGTCCGTGCAGAGATCAATTTTTTACGCCCGAGTCCACGGTGCGCACTGGCGAGTACTGTTTTGGATGTGACACCAAGCAGATAAAGTTGAGAATCGGTGTCATTTGTGGATGAAATTGAGTCAAACTTTAAAGAGCATGGAGGAGATTAGAAAACTTTATGATGAATCAATGAAGGAATATAAAGACTTTGAGCGAGCAACAAATTTGTGAGAGGAAATAGCTCAGATCCTGGGTAAGGTAGTTATTTTCTTTTTTTTTTCTTTTGTTGTTTAAAGCTAAAATGCAAACTACCTCTTCCTCCTTGTCCTTGAAACCATGACTGAAATTGCGAGAAATTAAAGAATTTGTCAGGCGGTCAGTACGCTCGAGTATGAAGTGTCAAACATCCGCGGAAAACGGGGAGACCGCGCGGCTCATGGAATGCGCACATTACGCACGAGTATGAGCCATTTGCGACTTTTTTTCTGTTTCAAAGGAAAAACCTAAATCACTCAGATAAATAAATAAACATGGTAGGTTTGCTTTATTTATTTATTCACTGAAACACAGTATAACGTTAACAAACCAGGTCACCATCACCGTGCACATCGAACATCAGAAAAGTGCACATAAAACAAGAATAAAAGTGTTTTTAAAACAACAATGTGTCAAAACATGTCTTCTTTACAATATCTTGGCTTGAAAATATTTCTCAGTCGGGATGAGTTGGCTAAACTAAACAGCCGGCAGGCACTGTGCAAAATGTTAAAAATATCTTTAAATAAAATATGCCTGACTGAAAATATAAAAACAATTAGCCAACAACGAAAAAATATATAAAATTAAAGTAAGGGTCAAGTAAACGGTTTTAAAAAACAAATAAAATACTTTCTGAGATGCACGTGTTCAGCCTCCAGCTTAAAATTGCAATGTCCCAAAATTAGAAAAGATTTGCAAAAAGAAAAACTCTTTCATAACATACGGAAAGCCCATGTTCTACTGCTCCTGTGATCCTCTGACTTTTCTTGAGTTGTGCGCCAGAAAAACCAACTTGTTCACGTTGGTCGGGAAAAGTGCGCTCCTTGCTTTATTTGCGATGAAACCCGCCTTAGAAAATATCCTCTCGGATGGCGTGGAGGTGGAGGGATGCTGTGAAATCTCCTAGCAGCTCTAGACAATTTCAGGTATCTCTCCTCGTTTTTCTGCCACCATTCCAGTAGACCTCCGCTTTATCTTTTTCAAAACACTCCCACACTTTAGTAGCCATCATGAGTCAATACACCGACAAATGTGTTCAGCTCCGCTCATGTGGATTGTACCACTGCAGTGGGTGATTTATTAATGTGAAGTAAGGAAGAAGCTTATTGTTAAAATGCACACATCATTTCATTTTTTTATTACCAGAAATTAGGATGATTTTGTTTGACAAAAGGCCAAATACAATGAAAACAAAGACATTCAATGTAACGACTAATGCTTAGCAACCTTGGGCACCCCCATGTAGTCAGAATGGTACAATCTTGATTACAAAACAACATTCGACCACGAAGTTCATAGCCGAATCAGAGTCCTCCGAATCAAATAGTTGAATCAGCGACTACTCCAGGTCACCCCAGTTTACATACAGACAC
>NW_013952703.1:196121-211165 GCF_001266775.1 Austrofundulus limnaeus
CACATGATTAACAATTATTACATCCACATGATTAACAATTATTACATCCACATGATTAACAATTATTACATCCACATGGACGCAGTTAAATAAAGGACGTGCAAAGTTGTGCCAAAAATACATTTAACAGGAACAGTTTCAGCCTTACTGGAGGATATAATAAATAGTGTAACACAGAGAACATTTCTTATAAACAGATCGAATTTTCTGATGACGAGTGGCTCATCAGCCATTTTGAGGGAAAATCATTTTTTAGTTTGCCACTGCTGCGCTCTGGGAGCGTGACGCAGCGAGCTGCGCCACGCGTTCAGCAGCAGAGATTGAACTGGGGTTCCACAGGAGCTTTCCAGAGGGAGCTGGCAGACCCATCGGGACCGTGTCAGTCCAGTCCACCCAAAGCAGAGTCATGACCAAAGGAGTCGTCTCATCCATATGATTCTAAAGACTGAGTTAAGGTCGCGCTCTGGAGCGCGCACCCTCGCCGGCAGTGGAGGTGTTTCATACTTTGCGTTTACTTTGTTGCAGATTTCTCCAAAATGACGTGGAAGTACACTTTACAACTTGTGAAAATGCTGCAAGTAGGAGAGCAAAAGCTGGACGGACAAACAGACTGCACACAAAGGCTGCGGTGCGCAGCGTTTGTGTGGACTCTCCAACATCACGTCACGTCATATGAACTCTACTGAGACGCAGAGACTCGTTTCTTAATATCAGCTATGAAATAAACTAAGATCTATGTTCTACCAAACATTTAAGTTCCTCTGTGTTTACAGTAATTATGGTAATAAACTCGTGCGCAAAGTTAATATTTTCAGACTCAGAATGGATGGATAAGCTGGTTGCACAACAGCAGTGTGCACACACACACACACCGACACAATCACTCGTTCTTTGCGTGATAAACATATTTTAATCCTATTTTTATTTAGGATTTTTTTTATCACTCACATTATATTAAATTCATTATTTTTATGACAGAAATCATTTCTGATAGCACAGGGATCAAACAAACATGTCCTTCACACATGCAGGAAGTAATTAGCATCTGTTTAACATATGTTAATGAAGGCGTGTCAGGGGAGGTGTCTCACCTGCGCTCAAATCCACGTTAATTGTGATGTACAAAAGCAATGTGCGTGGATTCAGGCGTACACAGTTTGATACATCTGGATTTTTTTGTGCGTACGCCGTTTTCTGGATTTGACCGTACATCAGGTTTCAGTCAGAAATCCACACAAGTCTTTGTACGTGAGGCCCCAGGTGTGTTCGGTAAACTTAAACAACTCTAAACCATATATTACTAACAGTTAAAACAGCTCATTCTGGTTAAAAACATCCTATATGTCAGGAGGGATACCTGACTGGCACCCAACTCAATTATTCAAAATTAATAACAATAAAATAGCATCAAACAGGAACCGTCACAAATTGTTTAAAACAATATCTCCTAAGATTATCTTTAGGGCCATCATGGTATTTGGGGCGTCCTTAAAATAGACGGAAGGACAAAATAAGGCCAAAAACTGGCACAATTATCTTGCTGTGTGAACCAGGCGTACCATTCAATTCTTTGGTCTGTGGGAGGGAAGTGGAGTGCCCAATGAAAACCCATGTGTGCACACAGAGAACATGTAAACTCTAACCATAGAGGTCTCCAATGGGATTTGATCTAGCAACTTTTTGCTGACAGGCAACAGCGCTAACAACTGAGCCACCGTGCCGCCTACTTTGCACGTATGTATAATGAAATCTTTAGTTTAGGTTTGATGTGAAAAGACCAAAGTTGGCAGGACTGGTAACACTGACCATCATCGATTCAGTCACCGATTTAACCAGAAGTTATCATCCAACTTGTCTCATCTGATTCTGACTGTTTTCTTGATTAGTTGAACAAATACTTAGAGCAGAACTTATTTTAGACAAGCGTCTACCCAGTCAATAAATGAAATAAACTTTGAGTTTATCAGTCATCAGTCAGCTCATCCGTATAATATAAACAAAGATTTTTAAGAAACAAGAGTTTATTTCTGACCGGCCTTTTAGTAGCTTCATTGATGTGAAACCTTTGTTTGTGCCAGAACAGATGGAATGTGTCAGCTGCCTCATCTTGGCATTGATGTGATGTACTTTCATGCAGAGACTCACCACAGGAGGAAAATAAAACCTGATGGGTCATTGACCTTAAATGTTGTTTGATAATTAGATGGATAGGGTTGTTTTTCTGACAACTGCTAACAGCTTTCAACGCTCACCTTGGACACAGATCATAACCACAAGCTACAGTACTATCTCCACTCTGTATACAGACTGGATTCAGCCTTGTGCTCCAGTCTCACTTTCTCTCATTAATCTATACTTTGTGCAAGACTTTTTCTTTTTCTTGCCGTTTTGTAAATTTGCTAAAATAAAAAGAATATTGACATTTTCCTCCGTGTTCAGACTCTTTACTCAATCATGGGTTCAGGCACTTTTAGCTCAAGGCTTGTCTTTTTGGGTTTTTCACACCAGGACTTAAGGATTTTTTTCTGCCATTGTGTTTTTTAAATCTTTTTGGTCTCAATCCTGTTGAATGGGAACATTGTTGGGATGACGTTCTGATTTTGGTAGCGACAGTCTTTAAGTCTGGACTCTGGCAGGTCCACTCTAGGACACTTACAGATTTGTTCATGTTGTTTCTCAGTTTGTTTTGTGTCGTTGTCCTAAAACAAACAGCTGTGTTGAGATGTCCTCCTGTTCAGACTGGAAGTTGATTGCAACAAGTGTTTCCTTTCAAAATTAGATAAGAATAAAATAGAAAAATACCAACATCATTTCATTTGTAATTTACATAAAATACTACTGCTGAACGGGTACATTGGTATCAGGGACAAAAAGGTTCCTAACCAACAAAATATGGGCCCAAAATCAATCATTTTTATCTGAAACAAACCAACAGGACACCAGCAGCCTCATGTCTCAAAGTGTGACTTTCATTCTGAAACTTGGTGTAAAGAGAAAATGTAAAAAATGTGTATGTACAAAAATATCTATTTACTAAACTTAAAACTGAATTAAAAAAAAATCCAACAAACAACTGCCCTGGTATCCTCATTCACTTCTGCCACATTCACACTGCAGGTCTTATTCAGATTTTTTGAAAAAAATCAGATTTTTCGGCATGAATGTTCACATGGGGCTGGGCGTTTATTTGATCGAAATTCTGGATTGAGAAAAAATTTAGGTCGATTTTGGTGATGAGCTGTGAGCCTCTTTACTTGATCAAACATAGTGGAAATGTGCGTGACAACAGCCAATCAGAATCCACCTTCTCCTGCTCCACTTCCATTTATAAGCTGCTAAGGAAACGCAAACAGAATCGTGGGATTGATCAAAAATTTATCAAGCATAAAAAATTTCACAGAGTTCACTTATTTGGGTGAGTTTCTGAGGTATTTTGTTC
Source organism: Austrofundulus limnaeus (assembly GCF_001266775.1). Classification (NCBI taxonomy): domain Eukaryota; kingdom Metazoa; phylum Chordata; class Actinopteri; order Cyprinodontiformes; family Rivulidae; genus Austrofundulus; species Austrofundulus limnaeus. Next base: position 199,561 of record NW_013952703.1, read on the forward strand.
GTTCTCACTCCCTGTACCTGCTGTTACCTGCAAACAGGCATGTAAGGTGAGCTCTGAGCTCTCCTCCCAACAGACAGAGAGAAAAAAAGAGAAAAATCACCCGCGACCCAATAATTTACACAAAGAATTTTTTTCTTAGTAAATACGTGCAAACACCTTTCAAAAGGATTTTAATGTTCTACAGAACCACATCTATTTGTTATATTAGTGAATGTGAAATAACAGCCATTGTTTTGTATTCCTGTGGCTTTTGTTTGTTAAATTATTTTTCAGTCACTTTATAATTCCACACTTTTTAGGTTAACAACAAATTGTGATAATAATTGAGATTGGACTATTTGAAAAATTTAACCGTGATACTTTTTTTTTTTGCCATATCGCCCAGCCCCATGTTCACATTACATAATGAATGCAACCTCCATCAGACTCCAGTGTGAACGCTACATGGCACTAAGGTGACCGAGTAACTTTACGATCAATACGGTCCACGACGACACTGGACATTATTATCATACTATCCAGGACATGGAAAATTAAAAGTAAAAAGTAAAAAAAGATGAAGCAACTGGGCTTCTGTTTTTAAAATGTAAAAATTTCAATGCAAACAGGAGCCAGTTTTACTCTGGCTCTGAAAACAATAGCTGGGCTATGACATCACATCTTGGCAGATCTGGAGGAGACACAGGAACTGAAAGGCGGGGGCTATGCTAAAGGCTAAGAGGATAACCAGAGGTGCTACAGACCATCAGTTCTCATCGTATGGAATGTGACGCCACTGACGAGTCCTAAACAAACAGTAGATTTGCCCTGAGAGCAGCTTCTTAACATTTTTACGGACACAAGGCTAAACTTGTACTGGGTGTTAATTGGATGTTGGGGGGTCATTGCTGTGAGAGGTGACAGAAACACTAAAATGTGGAAAAAGCAAAGGTGGGGGCTTGTGTACTTTATCAACCGTTGGTATGACCCAGAACATTCTCGGAAAAGTGGTATGGTTATGGCTGCCATTGCTACAGTAGATCACAATGTCACATGACCAAGATACACTCCAGCTGTATTACAGAACCTCCCTGGTGTGTGTGCGTGCCTTTCTTGTAAATAACATCTCTCATGAACCACTGGACAAACTTTAATCAAACTCAGACATTGATCATCAAACATAAATTACCTTTTCAAGTCAACCTGATTCTGCTGCAGCTAATCAACTTTTGCAAACACAAAAACGGTTATGGCTTAGTCAATCTTACAAACACAACGTTAAAATTTTGTGTGTTAAATACTGAAAGTCAAAGTAAACCGTTCGACATGAGATCTTGCAAAATACTGCATGAGATTGATTATTTTCAAGATTTTTAAATGGCTACATCTCCATCCCTCCTAATCAAAAGTTTATACAGTGGGTAAAATAAGTACTGAACACGTCACCATTTTTCCCAGTAAATATATTACTAGAGGTACTAATGACATGAAATTTTCAACAGATGTCGGTAACAACCCAAGTGATCCATACATACAAAGAAATCAAACCATAAATGTCCAGAAATGAAGTTATTTGTAATAATGTGGAATGACTCARGGAAAAAGTATTGAACACATGAAGAAAGGGAGGTGTAAAAAGGCATGGAAAGCCAAGACACCAGCTGAACTCTCTCAGTAATTAGAAAGCAAGCCTGCCCCTTGTCAGTGCAAGTTAATATCAGCTGGTTCAGTCCCAAATGATGACCAGGTATCACACAAGAACCATCTGATGATGGGTAAAAGTAAAGAGCTCTCTCAAGACCTTCACAACCTTATTGTTGCAAAGCATAATGATGGCATCGGTTACAGAAGAATGTCTAAACTTCTGAAGGTTCCAGTGAGCACTGTTGGGGCCATAATTCAGAAGTGGAAAGAACATTATTTCACCATAAACCGACCACGACCAGGTGCTCCTCGCAAGATTTCTGACAGAGGAGTGAAAAGAATTATCAGAAGAGTTGTCCAAGAGCCAAGGACCACTTGTGGAGCGCTTCAGAAAGACCTGGAATTAGCAGGTACGTTTGTTTCAAAGAAAACAATAAGTAATGCACTGAACCACCATGGCCTGTATGCACGCTCACCACGCAAGACTCCACTGCTGAAGAAACAGCATGTTGAAGCTCCTTTAAAGCTTGCTGCATTAATATTTAGACAAGCCTGTGAAATACTGGGAGAATATAGTCTGGTCAGATGAGACCAACATTGAACTGTTTGGATGCCAGAATACACATCATGTTTGGAGGTCAAATGGCACTGCACATCAGCCCAAAAACACCATACCAACAGTGAAGTTTGGAGGTGGGAACATCATGGTGTGGGGCTGTTTTTCAGCATATGGTACTGGCAAACTTCAAATAATTGAAGGAAGGATGAATGGAAAAATGTACAGAGATATTCTTGATAAAAATCTGCTTCCATCTACCAGGATGATGAAGATGAAACGTGGCTGGACATTTCAGCAAGACAATGAGCCCAAACACAAAGTCAAGGAAACTCTCAGTTGGTTTCAGAGAAAGAAACTAAAGCTGCTGGAATGGCCCAGCCAATCACCTGACTTGAATCCAACAGAAAATCTATGGAAAGAACTAAAGATCAGAGTTCATAGAAGAGGTCCACGAAACCTTCAAGATTTGAAGACTGTTTGTGGAAGAATGGGCCAAAATCACACCTGAGCAATGCATGCCACTAGTTTCTCCATACAGGAGGCGTCTTGAAGCTGTCATTGACAACAAAGGCTTTTGTACAAAGCATTAGATAAATTTCAGTCAGTGTGTTCAATACTTTTCCCCTGTGCCATTCCACATTACAAATAACTTCATTTCTGGACATTTTTGGATTGATTTCTTTGTATGTATGGATCACTTGGGTTGTTACCGACATCTGGTGAAAATTTCATGTCATTAGCACCTCTAGTAATATATTTACTGAGAAAAATGTTGACATGTTCAATACTTATTTTACCCGGTGTATAAACTGTGGTATTAAAAGGTAGTGGGTCATACTCATTCCTTTAAGATTTGTTAAATCTTTTATGCTAATGGAAGTCAGTAATCCAAGTACAGCTGGGTATTTAGTGTTTTAGCACAAAGAGAAGAAATGATGCAACACTATTTAAGTGCCATTATTTTTCAAGTTATTTCTTATTGTATGATACTGAAATGTTGCCTACAGACTGAAGCAGATAACTTGTACCTATTGTAGAATGATATACTACACAACATCCAATGTCCCAATTATTGGGAAAAAAGGCTGAGATTTTTTTTTTTGCTTTGGGTATAAATCTGTCATATCCAACAGAGGAGTGTATATAAATCATTGGCTGGAGCTGCCAGTCAATAAAGCTATTTGCCTCTCAAGTCATACTTAGACAAGGCTTTTTATACACCTCATAATTTTATGAAGTCAAATAATAGCCCAGGAGCTAACTATTCTCTCACAACATCAAATATTGGTAAACTCAATAAGCTGACATTGGTAAATGGTTTAAAATCCCCAATTTTAGGGAAACTTTTACACCATTTCACTTTTTCTCAAACATACCCTCATATACAAGTCTCCAGCACACGGCATAGCTGAGAATTCAACCTTCAACCAACCAAATGGAAGAACAACCCCCCTGTCTCTAGAACAGGGGTGGGTAATCGTGGTCCTTGAGGTCCACTATCCTGCATGTTTTACTTGTTTCCCTTCTCCAACACACCTGAATAAGTATGAGGTTTTGGAAACAGCTGACAGAGAGGGAACTGGTGAGTGTATCAGGCTTACTAAACAGCAACAACAACAAATCCTTACAAATAATGACAACAGAGAGTTGTCCACAGTACAGCTACAACCAGTGATCCAAATAGAGGCGTATGGTAAAAACATTTTAAACTACATCAGTCAGTAATTTGCAGTGGTGGGCAGCACTAATCCAAAATTAGCTCCGCAATTTCCAAAAGCGCTTTTGAAATTATTTAGGTCCGCAACATCAAAAACGCTTATGCCATAGAAAAACTAGCGGAAGCGAATTTTAAAGCTCAAGTTCAATTTGACACTTACTAGCTGGCAACAATTCATGTACAATATATACACAACACTGCCAACTAGCAGTGTATGAACCCTTGTACAACTTAATCTTACAACCGCCGATTGCTGGGGATGTGATTTCCTGAAACAGAACTTTGTCTCCTTGTGTAAAAATTAAAAAGTTGTTGAGGATTGCTAGTTCGGCTGCTTCTTTGTCTTTTTCTTTTGTTTGTTGTAGATATTTCATAAAGAAGCATCAATAAAGTAATTTTAAAACAGTTTATTGGAAAACTGAAGCGATGCATTCTGGGTACGTGACGGATTTGATTTGTGACGGGAATCGAAAGCACGGAGTACAGGAAACTATTTTCACTTCAAAATAAGAGTTTGGATTTTAAAGATTTCCATGTAGTTGCTCCAGTTGACCACTAGATGTCTGTCTAACCCCGTTGGCCAACTGCTTCGACCAATTACGTCAAGTACTGAGCTCTAGCGTTTAAACTTAATTTTTTTAAATGAGCTCCAATTTTAAAGTAAAATAAATCAATACATACAAAATTTTAGTATGGATTACAAATGTTTACTGTTTTTGTTGGGAAAGGGAGTTCTAAACATTGCCTTCCTGCTACGTAAGCAGACACAAAGCATTGTGGGAAATCAGAACCGTGACCGAGAGCAACTGTCAGCAAGGATGTATACCTTTCCAGTAAGTGTGTTTATCTGGGAGGGGTGCTGTTAGATAGATCATGTGTTGTGATTCATTGAGAGCCATACCTCCCACTGTTTAAGATAAGGATGACTGGTAGATAAGTAGTTATTAGGGGTACTGCATTTTAATTTTAGAAAGCACAAATCTGCTTATGAATTATTAAAATTAGTAAGACCACTAAATCACAAACGAAATATTTAGGTCCGCAATTAGCAGATTTGCACTTAAGCGGACTGGTGCCCACCACTGATGATTTGTTTCATTCAATTAAAGATTTACCAGCAGCCATTGGTTAACCCAGCTCATAGGAGTTAGTTTATTTATCCTAATACTCGTGATTGACAACCAGAAGAGCAGAGAAAAAAAACAGCAACATAAAATCTCAGTCTGAACCTCTAACCTAAATTGTGGTGGGCAATATGCATTCCATCAAGGAGATGTCTAAGAGAAAGAAGATTCAGCCCCAGGTTTCCCACAGAGCTCTGTCTGGCAGGAAAGGATGAAATGAAACAAGTGAGAGTGAGAGTCAGGGCTCCTCACCTTCAGCCCACGCTCCCTGCAGAAAAGCTTTTTCACAACTTCTCACACTTCCAGCAACAACCGTCCGCTGCCAGAAACTTCACGTCAAGTCCAATAATGACCCTGCAGACCTTGTGACGACTGCATTATGGAAGTGTGTTCACACAGACAGGCTGCAGCGACCGTAGCACGCTACCCCAAAGTCCAAATTGTCAATTTATCATAATTAATAATGGCATTAGTGCAGCACTTTCAAACCTTACAGTCAAAGTCATTAAAATGGCTCCAAGTCTTTATTGTCTGAAGGAAGTAATCAACTTTGGACAGGCCTCAGTAACTCATTAATACTTCACCTCCAGGAGGACACGATTGGGAAGGTGACTTTGTGTGCAAGAATATTTCTTTCTGCAAGTCTGACTTTTACACTGAAGCCTGGTCCTGTTGTCACTGAACTAACTCCAAACTGAAGACAAACAACTGACGAATGAAAATCATGTTGATTTTAAATTGTGGTTCGACAGAATTAGTTGAAAAGCAAACAAACTCAGGGCTCTAGAGTGCGACCAATTTGGTCGCAAATGTGACCTGATTTCCTAATAGTGCGACTAAAAAAAAATGTCCGGTCGCACTGGTGCGACCAATCGTTCGAGGGGGAGGGGGAGCGGTCCCTTGCTGGAAAAAAGTTTCCATGTTCCATAAAAATAATCCAGCAGTATCAATGGTCGCCCACCGACAGTCTCATCTCTCCTAATAACACTGCGCTCTGCTCGCGGGCTCCGCTCCACACCTCCCGCGCACACACGTTTGTTGTTCTATCCTCATGGGGACTTTGCATTGACTTCCATTCATTTCACTGTCAATTCTATAGCCAATCATAACCTCCCAGGTAGGTTACACACCTAACCCAAACCCTAACCTCACCTGGCTTTGTGTACTGGGGAAATGGTCAATAATTGTACCCACCATGAAGCAAAAATTTGTACACACACGCGTGCGCGCACGCATAACAAAACAACCGAATTTTTTTTTACCCAGATCGGAGTCTGATAAACAGTTCTTTCTTGTTAGCTGGAGATGAAAACAAGATGTGGACGGTTGCCCACTCTTAAGTCCATTTTGTTAATTTAACAGTCAGGGTCTACTCTGTGAGCACTGCAGGTCATTTCAGCAGCAAGAGGAAGCTCACCTGTGTGGCAGGCCGCTTTTACACTTAATTGACTTCACCACAGTTACATTCCAAGTATCTGAAATAGGTTCTTCTGGGTCTCAGGAGGATAAAACTAGACATATTAGATATTTAATTGAAAAAATATAAGATATTACGATTCAACTAATGCTGAAATTGCTGACTTTTATGTGTTATTATTTTAAAAACACCTGCACAACCTTTTAACAAATATCAGTAATATTTCTGTTATTAATCATTATTCTCTGTTCATCAATCTGGTTTATTCAAGACCAAAGATCCATAGGGCCAAACTACAGGAGTTGTCCATCTGAGGGGCAGGTGTCTAAAAGAAATTTAACCATGAAATGTTTAATATGTTTATAAAACGTTCAGCCTTTAAACCAGTGGTCCCCAAACTACGGCCCGGCCCGCCTCCCCATTTGGTCCGGCCCCCAGAACAATACCAGAGAGTATTTAGTTTTTATTTTCATATATGTGTATTTATATTTGATTATAAAGTTGGACTTTTGCAATAAAATGTTCCTTACTATTTTCGTTATTAACTATTATTAGTAACTATTTCATCCATACACGCATATAACATGACATTCTGTTCCACCCTTCTGCGGTCTGTGCCCCTATCTGGCAACCCCCAGAAAAACATCCTAAACCCGCCCCTCTCAAAGAGAGAACGGAATAATGGTGAAAAGTTTAGGTAATAGAAAAACTGATTCAGAATGCAGGACATTTAAGCTTCAGTGGACAAACGATTATTTTTTTGTTCATCTGTAAAGAGGCGGTGGCGGTATTCAAAGAATACAACCTGCAGCGACACTATGAGTCCCGTCACAAAGACAAGTATGATAGCTTGCAAGGCCAAATGCGAGCAAACAAACTCTCAAAGCTAAAAAGAGGACTGTTAGCTCAGCAGAATACATACTGTGAAGAACCCAGAGAGGGTTATTTGATTGTGCTTTCTGGAAAACAATAAACTCTTATTTTTTATTTTTAATAGTATTTCTGTTTTATTTATTTCACATTTAGTCAAGTTGTACACAAGGTACTTTTCAGTGTTTGTAAGAGGACGTGTTAAAATGCTGTTTCTACACAGGAAATAACTGGTAGAGCTCAGTTAGTGTTCGTTAGTGGCGTTAATGAGAGAAATGTAAATAAAACCAGTGGAAGGGGTACAGCTGAGCTATATGGCAAAAAAAAAAATGATCACGATTAAACTTTTCATATCGTCCAATCTTGATTATTATCACAATTTATTTGTTAACCTAAAAAGTTTGTAATTATAAAGTGACAGAAAAATAATTTCATAAATAAATAGTTACAGAAATACAACAATTATGTCTGTTATTTCACTTTCACTAAAATAAACAGCTGTGGTTCAGTAGTAGAACAATAAATTATTTTTGCAAGGTATTTAAAAGGTATTAGAAAAAAATGTGTAAATCATAGAATCTCACATTAATAAAAATATGCTTTTGTAAAATAAAGTTTTAGAATTGAATTTCACATTAAATATGTCATAAAGAAACAAACCCTGCAAACAGCAACAATTTGTGCACACTTGCATGTTGAATAGGATCGAAGCTCATTTACTTTGCAGTGCTTTATCCAACAACAGGCAAAGCTGTTTCATTTTTCTAAAGGAATATCTGATTCTGCACACAACAACAAAACCTTGGATAAACTCCCAGCTTCTGATTGTTCAGGAGTTTGCAGCGTGTTTCTCTTAGCTCACTGGCCGACTAACTCTCGAAAACCGAGGCTGCCTCCGTGTATCCTCACCTGCTGAGGATATCCCAGGATTCAATACGCCAACAGCAAACTAAACGGAGAAATGAAGACGGTGGAGTTCTTATTTTTTTAACGAGTCGGCGTAGTTTGGAAATTCATCATGGACCAAAGAATTTGTTCTTAAAAGTAAGTTTAGCAACTTCGCTGATGAAATTCATGCTGCAATAAGATGTTAAATAAAAAACGTAGCTACAAGTGCTGATACTAGAGCTAAACCCGATCTTTTGAAGTTTTTTTATTTATTTACGTGTAACGTTTTAACTAGAAAATACCACTGTATAACAAAACACCTTCAGACCGCCCAAACCCATATGTCTGTACCTCATTCTGTATTAAAACTTGCTCTGACCAAAGGAAGAACTGGTTCTTTACTCACATAAAACAAGTGCAGAACTTGACTTTTTTTTTAAATAAAATAAAAATAAAAATCACTGGAATGTACTTTTAATTAAAATTACTTGCAGTCAGACTTTTAAACATAAATTTTAAAGCCAGGAATGATTGTGAAGAAACTTATAGTTATTAGAGTTTAGTACTGATGTTAAAAACACAACACTATATTTTTAGGTTTTCCTTTTTATAATGTTTAATCTATTATGAGTTCATTGATATAGATTAGTTACATGTCCGAAATATCTATAACAACACATATTTATCCGTTATGAGAACAGTAGGTGAGAATTTTGTCTGAACGCCTGTGATTCAGCCGTAGGTCAGTAGGGGGCGAACGCGGGCATTGAAGACTCTATAAATGGATCAACTTCCCAGTTTTGCCGGCAGTGCGTGGTTTCCTGTCAGCGGTGACAATAAACCCTCACTCCAGAATTCTGGTTTTGTATGGTTTTATTCCGTCTAACAATCATATTATTTAACATAGATGGTTTTCTATCGACTTCAGTCTTTGAACACGAATATTTCTTACAATTGGTTTAACTGAAACATTTTTTGCTGTACAATTTATCCAATCTGTTCAAATCATTTGAAAAGTGGATACTTTACTAACTAACTTAAATTGTGGTAATAACTACTTTATAAAGTGTTTTCAAGCAGTGCTGAACAATCGCAAAGAGATAAAACCAAATAAAAAACTACAAAAAAGACCGAAAAACACCAAGAGAAGCAATAAAACTATAAATATAAGATTAGGGCACATAAGACAGCGTGAACAAGTGGGTGTTTAGTTAGATTTAAAAAGAAAAACCTCCACAGAACTGATTGTCCCACAATGATGGGGCACTAAAGGAAAACACACTGTCCCCGACAGATTTTCTTCTGGTTTTAGTCATTTTAAAAAGACAATTGCCCTGAGATCGGAGAACATGAGGTGGAACATACAGATGCAGAAGATCAGAAAGGTATAGAGGCACTAGACTGTTTAGGGTCGTGTAAGTGAGCTAGTGCTGGGTGGTAAGACAAAAATTGTATATCACAGTATTTTCAACAATTACACCGGTATCGCGGTATTTGAAGGTATTTTTCTTTTCATCACAGCTCTCCTCAGCTGAGAGACATAGGATGAATAATAAAATAAAAAAACACTTTCTCATGCACACCAGATACTATCTTCTGTCAATGTGTCCAGACTCCTCTACCTCCTAGTAGGTTGGAAGGCACTTATTCATGTCATTAGCACCTCTAATAATATATGTACTGAGAAAAATGGTGACGTGTTCAATACTTATTTTACCTGTTGTATGATGTGCTTCTGTTTTTTTTAATTCAGGTGATTATAAACAAAATCCTTCATGTTATGAAAAGACCCTCTTGATTCAAGAGAAAACTCCAGTTTTTAAGAAAATGGCTGCTTATCAATTAATAATTAGTCAGCCTATAAGATAAATCAACTTCAGATTAAYTAATTAATCAATAATTTGCATCCTTAATTTATACAGGAATGAAATTAATTTATATCTACTCATATTTATGTAATTAAACATTTTAATGATTTGGCCGATTAATCGAAAAAATAATCGACAGATTAATCGATGATTAAAATAATCGTTAGTTGCAGCCCTAGTTTATTTGACGATGGGAGAGGGGAATATACCTAATCTTAGAAAATCAAAATCCAACTATTAAACCAGCCGTGCAATTAGGCTCAAATTTCTGTCAGCCGTAGCTCCCTGTGAAAATTTCATTAATACGATGTGGACTTTATTTATTTTTATATTTTACAGACAAAGGAGCCCTGGCAGAGTACTTCTTATGCGGCATGATGATCCAATCGGAGCCACGCCCCCTCTCTGTGGTGCTGATAACAGACTGACATTTGAAGGGGGTGAGGTAACATTAGGCAAGCAACGCAGCAATGTCTGTATGTCAGGCCAAACTGGAAATAAAGCTCATATTTCCATTTCAGTAAACACAGCTAGTCCGACACAATCAAAACGATCCTGTGAGTTCTCTGGTACCACTAGATAGTATCTGGTGCACATGTGAAAGTTTTTTTCTTTCATCCAATGTCCCTTTAGCAGCGTAGAGCAAATAAAAACTACAAATGTTGCTTATTGATTAGCAAACCACCGCCCAGCACTAAAGTGAGCAGCAACAAGCAGCAGCCTGACAAGGTAACCAGTACAGGAGGAATATGCTCATAGTTCCTGGTTTGGGTTCAAACGCGAGCAGACATATTTTGTACCATCTGCAGACCTCAAAAACTTCTCCTTGGTAACCCAGAGAGAGAAGCGTTGCAATAGTTCATGTGTGTAGACACAATTATTATTTACGCATGAATAAGCACCACTGCCTTTTCTAATGAAAATACTTTCTAATTTTTATGATGTTTCTAAGATGATAAAGAGAGCACAGGGTCAAACAACACACCTCAGTTCTTAACCCTTTCCCTTTATTACGACTCCAACACATGAAGCGTAAGCAGGAGTCATATTGTTTTTGTACTGTTTTTTTTTTTTCAGTGATTTTTGGTCAACCGTAGCACAAAAACGGCAGCACCGATCAACATGAACTTTGGCAGGACTGTAGATGAGTCTGACCTACACTGTGCCAGCCAAAGGTTTTACGATAGACCCCGTATTTGAGGAGGGGGCTCCTTTGAAAGTGGGGGTGTCAGGACATGCAAAAAAGCTTATAACTCAGAAACTGTTCAACATAGAAGCTTCAGATTTCTTTTGTTGTTTAGCTCTGATGAGGGGGCTATCCTTAAGGTCCCCCACCCAAACCACTACAATTTTGGGATGCATCTAGTAGCATGACATTTATTAGGAATAAAGACTTCTGAGTTCTGGTGCATTTCTGCATGCGGGGGTCATAATGTTACCGCTATGTATCCATCCATCCATCCATCCATCCATCCATCCATCCATCCATCCATTTTCTTCCACCTATCCGGGGTCGGGTCGCGGGGGCAGCAGCTTCAG
>NW_013952703.1:217050-226137 GCF_001266775.1 Austrofundulus limnaeus
CAAATATTTTTGGATGATAAACATTTGTATCAGGTCAACAAAATATGGGCATAGTAACAATTTATCCATTTTAAGTATACTAACCTCACTCCTTTGTAACAACTAGGGCAAAAATGTAATTAATTCAGAAAATCTTTTCAGGACCCCACCTTGATGTTTCAGGACCCCACTTTGGGTCCCGACCTCAACTTTGGGAAATACTGATCTAGGTGCTGCTCTGGTTCAACACAGCTGAACCTAAGTTGAGCTTAATTAGTAGGCCTCCTCAGTATGCCATCAATGTCTGTGGAGGCCTACTAGTAATTAGGCACTAGGGGAGACCGGGGACAGTTGCTACGCTTCTTGCATTTGACTCTGTTACTCAGAGATAGTTTGAATTAGACAAACCCAATTTTAATACAATAAACTTACATCTGTCTGTTAGTCGAAACCATTTATAGATGATTAAAGCACGTAAATTCTTCACAATTTCCGTTTGAAAATGAAAAGTCAGATGTTGCAACTGACCCCAGGGCCGGGGACAGTTGCAACATTGTTTGGGGGTGGTTGCAATATATCATTAATACAATATATTTCACTGTAAATAAAAGTTTTATTTTTTTATATTTATATTATTGCTAAATTAATAAAAACTGTAAGTTATAATGATATTACACGAGTCTAGATTTGCCTTGATGACTAGACCTTATATACAGATGTCAAAGACTGATATAAAATACAGTTGACTTTCAGTGACAAGGATAATAGAACAATTTGTGAGGCAATTAACTTTTGTTTTGCCTGTTCTCACTGTACGCCTACATTATGCCAAATTTACATTGAAAGAAACTGGGATTTTAAAACCATTGTTGAAAACAACAACTGCAGAAAATACATCTTAAACACTTTTGTGTTTTAAACTATAAAATTGTCATGAATACCCAATACCCTTTTAAGTGTATCATCTGTATGTGCTCTGTTTTTATATGTATAACGTGTTGTGAAAACCTCCCAGCATTTAGACCAGGGTTCAGAGGGATACTTCAAGATGATCCAGGGTTTGGTACTGATAACATTCTTGGGTGTTTGATGAAGTTTGAGACAGTATCCTGTTGTAGGACCCATGACCTTTGACTGAGACATTTAGCTCCCCTGTATAGATTTAAGACAACCTGTCAGAAGACAAAAGAGGAGACAACCTGTCCACAGCTTTGTGCTCCATGTTCAGTGTGGTCCACATTATAATACCAAACAGCCCTGTGACTTCCTGTCCATCCATACTGATTACAGGACAGATCCATGTCAGTCTTCTTTAAGACTTCAACACTTTTATTTATGTATTTATTTACCGTTATTTTACCAGACAAGTTCCATTGAGATCCCAGATCTCTTTTTCAATGGCAGCCTGGGCCTGAAGGCAACCTACTGTACATGTTTTGGGGGGTGGGGGAAACCGGAGTACCCTGAGAATAGTGCTGGGCGGTATACCGTTTTGTACCGAAAACTGGCTTTTATTTTTGTTATGATATGAATTATCTGAATACCGGACATACCGGTTCACATAGCCTGAACACGTGCGGAACGTTTCGCCGCGGCCGCCAGTGAACTGTTTCCTGGGGGACATGTTTCCCGTAGCACCGCTAAGGGCATTAGCATGCTAACATTGTGGTAACTGGAAGCGGTGGGTGTTTCAGCTGCTTATATTGACTGACGTAAAACAAACATCCCGTTTTCACCACTGCTGAATGTAGTAAACAACTCTTCAATGATGTGCACGGTTAGATTTAACTCGCGATGTTATAATGGAGACATTAATGCATAGAGATTTTAACGTGCTTCTATTGTGAAAAGCCCGGGGAATGTAGTTTTGTAGTAGAGCGAAGTTGACTGTGTGCAAGGTGAGTCGTCCTTTTAAGTTTTATTAACAGACAACGATAGACCAGATAATGATCTTTTTTCAACCCTTCATGATCAGACTAAAATGCATGATTACTGTCTACAACCAGGCAGCGAAGAAAAGACGAAGAAGAGAAGGGAAACAGTGATGCAGAGGTACAGTAAAAGAAAAAAGTCAATAAACAAAGTTTGTACATTTTATTATCAGCTGAGCTGAGAGGAAAAAATACCGTTAAATACCGTGAAACTGGCGTAACTGTTGAAAATACCGTGATATAAACTCCCCTAACCGCTCTGCCACAGCCGCCTCAAGGTCTCAGCAGAACTCCTTCCCATCTCAGGAATTCCACTATTCATCCAAACTATCCATCCACATTAAAAACCTCACTCAGAACTCACCTGTAAGCCTTTAATTCTAATAGAAATCCATCTTATATTAAACTTAATCTTCCACACAAACGTCTAGCATTTTCATAAAAAGTCCAACCAACGTTCTGAGTGGGGAAACGAGCTCAGATTTTGCAGTCCACGTCCAAAAGGTTCGGCAGTTTCCGTAAAGCAAGTTCACATCGATGCCTGCAGGCGTCAGTGGATAGTTTTCCCCTGTAGGTCAACTGTGAGTTAATGGAAAATGGGATTTTATATTCACAGTTCAATAGTGAACTGCTGCATGTTGACACTAAAAGTGATGAGCAATGATTACAAAAGCAGCGGTTTATTGGCTCAGGGGAAAAACATTGGGGAACAACGCAGAGACAGGCTGATTGAACTGTTCTGTGTGGAGGCAGAGAGAAAAGCAGCAGCATGGGGAGTTTACTCTAAGACACGTTAAAGCTGTGGCCAGCAAACCAGTGTCTGTCCAAAGGCGGGCAGAAACACAGAGCAGAAAATAAGCCTCAAACAGCTGCAGAAGACTGGTGGCCACACATGGCACCTTTCATGTTTCTACAGTGTTTAGTGTCGACGATATAATTAGTTCAAATGACACCTTCCTGCTCAGATCAAATGGAAGTTAATGAGGGTGTGTGAATGTGAGGGGTAGGAATATTTAGGCACCCCATGATTGGAATACGATCCAGAGGGCTGGGATGCAGTTAGAAAACAATTATTGATGCATCTCAACGCATCAATAAACACTCTAACTAAATCCTGAGCACAGACTCGCTCTAAAAGAAAGTGTTTTGCTTTACACTGCAGCATAAAACATCTTTCATTCCAAAAAGACTTTTAGAGCTAAATAAAGAGGAAAGGGTTGCTGAGATCAGAGGGACAAAATTCTGTGTTAATGGATGTCCATACAGCATATGTTGAAGCTTTCTGTCTTCAGTGTTTCGGTGTTATTATAAAGAGTGGGAAGAGCAGTGTATCATCCATATAGATGATCACGTTGTTTTGTGAGTCCAAAGGGTGAACTTGAGCTGCTATCTCACTGTGTGGGCTGGGACTGGCACACAGTCCTACACACACCATTGTTTCATGTTGCATATCCAGCAAAACATGATAGAGACAATAGAGATAAGCATCCATGTTCTGTGGAAAATGTTGAAAGGTTCCGCAAGATTGTTTTAAAAATGAGTTTTCCAGCGAGTGGTTGAAAAGAGGCATCACTTTCGTGTATGGGCTGTGCCAGATTTATACTGAACACTAGGGCTGTGTATTGGCAAGAATTTGGCCATACGATACATATCATAACAGAGGGGTCACGATACGATATATCCCGATATATTGCAATACTGTAAACAAGGCAATATATTGCGATATATTGCGATTTTTTTGTCCAAAAATTCTATCAAATAAAAACCTCTTACTGAAAAAAAAAAAAACAGAAAAGCTAATATTTACTTACAATGCTAATGCTACCCTTACTCCCTGGCACTCAAGAGATAGAGGAGCCAAATGTCTGGCTCACTGCTGCCAACTAGTGGTCAGAGGCTGAACTACAACATAAAAATGAACGGCTGGCAGGAAAGTTGACATTTTAAACCTTAATTAAAAGTCGATACAGGGCTTTAGAATATCGATACAGTATCGGGAAATGAAATATCGCGATATTTCAGTGTATCGATATTTTCTTACACCCCCTACTGAACACCAGGCTTATCTTTTATTTCTGGCCAGACTACTTGTTGTAGGAAGAAAATGTCAAACTGGTATGTTGCACAGTTCTGAAGAAACACGGCCAAGAAAAGAGTTAGGATCCATTATTTCACAAAACTCAAAAACATTCAGGAAAAATAAGTAAAGTTTGTCAGAGTCCAAGGGTGGACTTCACTGTACCACCAATTTTCTTTGCTCTGATCATTAACGGTGGATTATGAGTCAGCAATGATCAAGGGAAGATGCTGTGCCATGTGTGTTCAACCATGAACAGTACCTGAAACATGGAGGGGTCAGCCACGACACAGATGTGCATAAAAGGCAAGATTATCGAAAGTTGTGAGGAAACTGCAAGTTTTGAGTGTTTAACACTTGTTTAGTTTCAATAGAACAGATTTTAAACTATTAAGCAGTTTTTGAATTATGCTGATCGGTCCAGTAAGACCAGTTATGACAAGTAATTCACGCCACACGTGTCTCCTCGCTGTCATGGTGGTTCATAAAATACATCGTCCTCATTGAGCAATAATTTTGTTCTTCATTACCTGCAGATAGATCAATGGACGTTTTTCCACTTAAATCACACTTACTCGCATAGTCCAACATCAGCAGTACACTCTTCTGTTTTTGTGAAAAACTAGGTGAATTTTCTGCTGGTGTCGCTCTGCAATGTGCCACAAAGGTTTCAATAAAGTCTGAAGAGACCCTTGTGAACACTATTGTTATGGACTAATTATCTATCTGTGTCACATGTTCAGTGTTAATCTGTCCAAACAACAGGGCTCCGCGACGGACTGACCTCTCTTGTTTGATAAGACACTCTTTGAGCTGGGAGCCCCGTGATAGGCTGGAGAGTACATGGGGCGATCTGTGATTGGTTATAAGCACGTCATATGATGTTACCATGGTGTACATTATTGGCTGTGTCCGCTGACGTGTCAGCGACGAGCCAACGGGAACTTCCTGATTGAGTCCTGTTTGTTTGTTGCTCAGAATTACATCATTTATTATGACCATACACGCAGACTTTTCTGGCATTATTCCAACGTGTTTCTGCCTTCATACCACGACAACTATCAAGAGGAAGTTGTAGCTTAATGTTTTATTTTCCACAATTACTATTTGTGAATGGGAGAGGGGCTTTAGATCCATGACTGGATTTTATCTTTGGAAACATGTTCTTCATGGTTGGAGTTTAGCTGTTCCAGGGATGAAGAGAACATGCTGATGTTGGAGAATTTCATTCATGGTCTATAGCTTTTAACACTGTACCCACCTCCAGTAAAGAAAAGTGCACAAAACGTGGCATCAGTACACTTTGTCACATTGGCTCTGTTTCCTCTTTAACTCCATGAAGTTAATGTTTTACCTCCTTGTATACAGTGAATGCCATTGTAGTGACCTAAATGAAAATTAGGTTTATAAGAGATCAAATAAATATAGAAAGTATTAATTCATCTCTAATTTGTTTTACTCTGCATGAAACTGAACTTTTGATGTGACTGCTGCAGTGTGTGGGAAAATGTCGCAGCGTAAACTAATATTGTAACAGGAACCTAATATGTTTACCCATTTCAGCCTCCCCTACAGAACCGGTCAGATGCCAGAGATCCTCATTTTCTGCTGTGCACAACATGATAATTAAGGGTGTCCAAGGTAAAAACTGTACATCATCCTAACTGAGGTGCAGCGTGTCTTGAACACTAAACGATACTGCAGTGCCAGCTGAGGAGGGAAACATATTGATTATCCGAGAGAGTTGCCTTTCATTTGATTATGTTCCCCCACGATGTGAATTCATTAGCATTCAGCAAAAGTAATAAAAATGTTAGCAGCCAGCTACACAGAAACCTGTGCAATAGGTTTATCATCTCTTGTGCTGAAGGCACATACAGACATTTAAAGGTGAGCCCCCAAACCTGCAGCAGCAAGCTGTAGAAACAGACATATCCTGCTGTCCATACAGATTAGATCACATGCTGACACCACAAGCCGAGGTTTTGATATCTTTCTGAATGGACCGAGGATGGTGGGGTGGGGCGGGGAAGACATCTGTTCAGGGTTAGGCACCATCGAGTGGATGGCTGTTTATTAGAATCCTTTTAAATAAAACAGATCTTTTTGTTGGGATGTTATAAACCCCAGTTAAAAACACTGTACTGGTGAATTTATTTGGTTTGATGATTGTTTTAATGGTTTAAAGCTGTTGAACTGAGGTTGTCATTCACTCTCAGTGAAAATGTGCCGTCAGTTTCAGGACAGCAGCATAATGTCAATGTCACATTATCAAAAAGAAAATATAAGTAGCTCCTCTGGACGGGTTCGTCTTTAGTGAAACATTTCGTCTCTCCTCCAAGAGACTTCTTCAGTAGGGATGGGTACCTTTGACATTTGAATCGATTCGGTACCAATATACAGTATTGGTACTTAACGGTACCAATTTTTGATACTTTGTGTGTTGTTTTTTTTTAACAATAAACGTTTATTTTTTAACATATTTCTCAATACATAAAATTAACAAATATCAATACAACATCCAACTCTATATATTGTAACATCAGTTTTTTTTACTTGTTTCTTTAAAGTGAAAACTCTTGAAAACAACAAGACTATTTTGTCTTATTGCACAAATTAAAATCCAGCTCTATGTATTTCTATTGATGTCATTTCCCCACTAGAAAAATTGTGTGATGGAGGTCCGTGGAAGGCAAATAAGTTTAAAACAAATAAGCAAAAGAGGATGCAGTTAAAATTAATAAAAGATATTCAAGCTACATTTTGAGTATCCAAAAACGCGTCCAACTCTTCAAGTTGGCTGCTTGTGCTCTTTAGGTCAGATGCGTTCGGACTATTGTGAAGCGCCTCTGTTGTTTTCCTCTGCCGGTCTCTGTTTAATGGTGGATGAAATAAAGAAAATGGCGGTACTTTATTTACTTTGAGCAAGCGAACGTCGTGCTCACAAGATAATTAATCCACCAGATAATTCAGAGGCGATCTGTTCAGTGACTTTCACTCAAGGAGATGCAAACTGCGTGGCTCGCTTTCAAGCTACGTTCTGAGTTCTGTTTACTGAACCAGCGGCTGCTGACGTCATTACGCTCTTGCGTGATGCTGCATTCAGGACAAGCGTGGAAAACTTACTACTCTTATGCCAATACGGTCACAATGATGCGTTTAGGTACTGAAACATGGTACCGTTTGATGTTACGTGAATAGGTTCTCGGTAGTACCGACAGAATTCTGTTTGTACTAAAATAAGTATCGAATTCTGTACCCATCCCTATTCTTCAGTCTGATGAAGCCCTGCCTCCACCTGGACAAACAGGTTAGTCACATGCAAAAGAGGGCCATTGCCTAACAAGAGGCTTGATTAGCTCCATTGTTCATAGAGGGTCATGTGCCCCATCACCTGACTTATTGGTTTGGATGCTTTGGCTGTGGTTATTTGGTGTTTTGTTATGTGTATGTAGTGAGTTCAAGCGGGGCTCAATGTCCTCTTGTTTTTGTCGTTCTTTCGCTCTTTGTGTTGGGTATCATTGGGGCCCTGATTCCCACCTTTTGCTCACAGGGGGCTGAGTCATACTTGCAATAACAGCATTGTAGGAGGAGGCCCCAACGATACCAAACACAAAGTAAAGTAAAAATTGTAATTGTACAAAGTAATAATTGGTCTGGTTAATGTGAAGCTCATTAGGTAAGACGTTCTTTTCAAACTTTAGCATTAAGGTGATTCGGTGTAAAAAGGATAATTCTAAAAATAAAATGAAACAAAAAGGTTTGAATGTCAAAAACAGAACATTGAACTCACACTAAACAGAGTTTCAGGTTATTTCCACATATATATTTTTGTACTTGACAATGAGCCCAACAGCTTATGGCAAGAAAAGTAAAAGTTGGTAACAGATGGTCAAAACATCCTTAAAAAATGCTGTCAAAGGGTTTCTAATAGCTAAATGATAAATAACTGTGATGTACTGACACGTGAATGTGGACCAGAACCCACCCAGTTCTGATGACATGAGGGGAGGCACAGCTTTTACTGGAGCTACAAGTTGGAAGGTTTTCAGACAAAAGGTTGGGAACAACCAACACAGCAATTTTACATTTGATTAATAAATCAGTGGAATATTCTACATGCAGTAGTACTCAATTACAACAAGTAAGACCAGGACTGAAATTAAATGGGTTCAGAAAATGAGAGGAAGAAAGAGGAGCCCGGCTGATAACACACTCAGCTTTTTATAGCAGAGGGAAAGTGAGGACAGAACAAAACCACAGCCCAAGTGAAATGTTTTACCCTACAGGGAATAAAGTAAGGCAAAAACTAAAAACAGAGAACGGTTAATCGTTGTGCCTCCTGTGAAGGGTGGGGAACACCAAACTGAACACAGGTTCTTCTGAGCCGAGACACAGACAGAGGTCTGGTCATATCCTCCTGAAACAAACAACTTTTTTCAGACGAAAGGGACTGTGAATGGAATTGCTGAAAATTACTTTAAGCTAAAATGTAAGGCAATACCTTATATGTATTAGCTCAGCGCTAGCACACCAAACTAGCTAAACTGAGGCCCTTCTCTCTGATCTCTCAGAGTCTCTCCCACCCACTGCAGACTTCTATCAGTCATGATGCAGCCAGGAAGCCACCAGCATCGCAGAAGACCCCGATCACACGAATCATTTACCTCCTCACCATCTGCTGAAGCATCCGGCCCCTCGCTACGAGACAGAACAGTTTTATCCTCCACACCATTACATTCTGAAACACTCTGGGACTAAACCAACAACGGATTATTTTTCACTGCTTGAGCATTTAAAAAAAGAGAAAAAAAAACTGTGTTCCAGCTTTTCATTGCATTCCTTTCATGCAGAAGCATCTCAATTAATTCAGCTTGAACAAATCAAAAGAGTTTTTGCTGAAAGAATGTCTGGATTATGATGATTAAAAAATGTAACTCTGCTGTCATACAGCGGGTAAAATAAGTATTGAACACGTCACCATTTTTCTCAGTAAATATACATTACTAGAGGTGCTAATGACATGAAATTTTCACCAGATGTCGGTAACAACCCAAGTGATCCATACATACAAAGAAATCAAACCATAAATGTCCAGAA
>NW_013952703.1:227466-229715 GCF_001266775.1 Austrofundulus limnaeus
CCGACATCTGGTGAAAATTTCATGTCATTATCACCTCTAATAATATATTTACGAGAAAAATGGTGACGTGTTCAATACTTATTTTACCCGCTGTGTGTACGTTAAACCTGTTTGCAAACCATGTGACGACTGAACACAGGCGGTTAAAAACAAGAGCGAAGGAAAATTAGCTTATCATAGCTAACCTGTCCTAACACGTACCTAACTTCCCTCTGGGATCAATAAAGTATTTTTGAATTGAATTGAATTAGCTTTTTATACCAGTTAATGTTATCACTTCAACTAAAACCTGAGCTAACATTAGTATAACTTCAGTTAAAACCTGAGCTAACATTAGTAAAACTTCAGTTAAAAGCTGAGCTTACATTAGTATAACTTCAGCTAAAACCTGAGCCAACATTAGTATAACTTCAGTTAAAACCTGAGCTAACATTAGTAAAACCTCAGCTAAAACCTGAGCTAACCTTAGTGTATAACTTCAGCTAAAACTAGAGCTAACATTAGTATAACTTCAGCTAAAACCTGAGCTAACCTTAGTGTATAACTTCAGCTAAAACTAGAACTTACATTAGTGTAACTTCAGGTAAAACTTGAGCCAACATTTGTATAACTTTGGTTAAAACCTGAGCTAACATTAGTAAAACCTCAGCTAAAACCTGAGCTAACCTTAGTATAACTTCAGCTAAAACCTGAGATAACATTAGTATAACTTCAGCTAAAACTAGAGCTAGCATTAGTATAACTTCAGCTAAAACCTGAGCTAACCTTAGTGTATAACTTCCCACAATTTGTCCACATGATAGCATGTTAGCAGTAGTCCATGTAAGATTGATAAAGACTTGGTAACTTTACTTGCAAAATAAGATATTCAAGTAAACAAAATCAGGCAAAATTAGGCAAAGCTTTGTCTCGTCTCAGTCAAGCAATTAAACAAAAACAAAACAATGCAGCATCCTTATCAGTAAATCAAATACCACACAATTCTAAAACAAACAAACAAACAAACAAAAAAACTATTTTCCATACCAACGAATGAGGTATGGTGTGATTTTTAAAGCTGAAGGACAACCTGTTTTATAAACATTGTTTCGTAGTTATCGTATGTTCGTTAACTATGTCTACACATCATGACAGGTATCAAACCGTAGCAACACAAAAAGAGGAAAAAAAACATCGACATTTGTATTTCAGTCACAGCTGGCTAAAAGCCTCAGCCAATACTGTGCTGTGTGCCAGAATTAAAGATTTGACAGTCAACCTGTCGGTCTTGCGCTGCCCCCTCTCACCGTGCACTCTTACTGTGCACTCATTGCACGTACACCAGACTCCGTTCTGTTCTGCTGTACTGAGACACGTTAGTAGAGCATGAAAATATGGCAGGCAGGAGCAGCAGCAGCCAGTTTCCTCTCCTATAACTTCAAGCACAAATACCAGAGGCAAAACAGTGTCTTTAAAATATAAATGACCTACAGTCAGAGTTTTAAGAACCTTAATGCATTGGATGTTCTGTTAAACTGATGCAATTTATTTATAATTGAAGCTATGGATAGTTTGTTCATTTTTAGGTAAAAAAAAAATGAGGTTACTTCGTAAAAGTAGAAAAATAAAAAAAGCCAAAAAACAAATTTTTGTGATTAAAAATGCAGATTTCAAAGAGCTTAGTACACAGCACTGTTATCCTTGAGGAATGTTGTCTTGTTTCATTGCATCACCTGTACATGGCTGAAATACAACAAAAGCTTCTTTCCCTCTTGACTCAAGAAGATAGGGGCGGATAATACAGATGGATTTAATGTCGTTATAAGGTCACTGTGACTTGACAGGCAAAAGGCAGTCAAGCCTTAAAGCATGCTCTTATTTCTCCATCTATTTTTGGATATCTTCTTGCTGCCATCCCAGGCTGCACAACTGTAGTCCAAAACTAGGACCAGCTGTCAATACAATGCAGTACATATCACACCAAAACCATTAATCTACTTCCTCCCTGAAACAAACACATCCCTCCTACAAGAAACACTCAATAAATAAGTAGGGGTGTAAGAAAATATCGATACAATGAAATATCGCGATATTTCATTTCCCGATACTGTCTCGATATTCTAAAGCCCTGTATCGATTTTTAATTAAGGTTTAAAATGTCAAACTTCTTGCCAACCGTTCATTTTTATGTTGTAGTTCAGCCTCTGACCACTAGTTGGCAGCAGTGAGCCAGCCATTTGGCTCCTCTACCTCTTGAGCACCAGAATAAG
>NW_013952703.1:231438-233976 GCF_001266775.1 Austrofundulus limnaeus
CTTCTAAATATGAGCACAACAAAAAGTGTCCAGCAGATGGCAGACAAGATGTAAGCCTTGCTTACAGTATCGCAATATATCGGGATATATCGTATCGTGACCCCTCTGTCATGATATGTATCGTATCGCCAAATTCTTGCCAATACACAGCCCTACATTCAGCGACGTCTTTTTAAACGACAGTCAATATAAGCAGCGGAATCGCCACCTGCGGCTGCAACTAGCTGCTCCAAACATTAGCATGCTAACGCACATAGCGGTGCAGCAAGGAAAAATGTCCCCCGGGAAACAACAGTTCACTGGCGGCCGCGACGAAACGTTCCGCTATTTAAACCAGAATGTCCGGAATTCAAAAAATTCATATCATAACAAAAAAAACAAAAAAAAAAAACGGTATTCGGTACAAAACGGTATACCGCCCAGCACTAAATTAACGGTACCAATTTTCGGTACTTTGTGTGTGTTGTTGTTGTTTTTTTTAATAAACTTTAATTTTTTTAACATATTTCTCAATATATAAAATTAACGAATATCAAGACAACATCCAACTCTACGTACTGTAACATCAGTTGTGTAAATTATTTCTTTAAAGTGAAAACTCTTGAAAACAAGACTGTTTTGTGTTATTGCACAAATTCAAATCCAGCTCCCGATAAATTGTGTGATGGAGGTCCATGGAAGGCAAATAAGTTTAAATCAAATAAGCAAAAGAGGATGGAGTTAAAATAAATAAAAGGTATTCATGCTACGTTTTGAGTATCCAAAACGCGCCCAACGCTTCAGGTTGGCTGCTTGTGCTCTTTAGGTCAGACGCGTTCGGACTGTCGGGAAGCTCCTCTGTTGTTCTCCTCTGCCGGTCTCTGTTTAATGGTGGATGAAATAAAGAAAGTGGCTGTACTTTATTTACTTTGAGCAAGTGAACGTCATGTTCACAAGATAATTAATCCACCAGATAATTCAGAGGCGGTCTGTTCGACGAGTTTAGGAGCTGCGAGGCTTTCAAGCTACGTTCAGACCAAGCTCTGTCTGTTTACTGAACCAGCGGCTGCTGACGTCAATACGCTCTTGCGCGATGCTGCGTTCAGGACAAGCATGGAAAACTCACCACTCTTATACCAATACGGTCGCAATGATGCGTTTAGGTACCGAAACATGGTAGCGCTTGATGTTACCATGTTTCAGTACCTAAATGCAATGATGCGTTTAGGTACCGAAAAATGGTAGCGCTTGATGCTACGTGAATAGGTTCTCGGTAGTACCGACAGAATTCGGTCTGTACTTTAAAAAGTATCGAATTTGATACCCATCCCTACATTAGGGTAAAAAACATCTTTTATTAGGTATTGGCACTTTTAAAATTCACGAGCGTGATTTTTCTTTTTCTCAAAATGCACTATTTCTGGAGTGAAAAGAAAGCGCTGACCGTTTTGTTCAATTCCATTAAACAGTTTACAACAAACAGGGAGCTTTGTGTATTCAAGCCAGCATATTTGCACAAAATTGAAAAGATGCCAGCTGATCTTCAGGATGTTCCCAATGTAAGTTTGCTTTGATTAATACAAATGATAGTAGTTTTGAATGAAAGGTTTTTGAACAAACTTTTCTTATACAATTTTTTTATATTTTATTATTTTAATTGAGAAAATACTTTTGATGCATTGGCAATGAAAATTAAGGGTGTTTTCAGTCATTGCTGTGCTGAGTTCTGCTTTCTGGGTTTTTGGAGCAGTGATTGCCAGTAGCCTATCTACTTTTCTAACAAACATGACTAAAGTGATTAATTATATAATCTAGTGGTACTGACTAAACATGACCAGGAGGTGAAAATATGTATTTTAGTTACTACCTTCTATAACAACACTGAAAAAATAAAAAAATAAAAAATATCACTAAAGTTTTTGATCTTATGCTACTGAGATTTAAATGTCTTTTAATGAAAGACCAGACACAGAGATCTAATAGAGGTCAGATGATTTTATCAGAACTAAACAATGTTTCTCATTTTTTAACCATCTTTCACAACAGCTTTGCCACGGCTATGTTGCCAAGAGTAAAACAGGTGACACCCACCTCCTGAGAGCTACAGAAAACCTTTGATGAAGTAGAAACCAGTGAAAGGGTTCTTCTAATTATGAGAAATAAACATCATACCACTGAGTATGCCTGCATTATTATTTCTCAAAGCCATTTATATTTATTTGGTTACATATTGGATGTTATTTTTGGGGGAGAAAATGACGATAATACAGGCTTTCGTAGATCAGAATTGGTTTAGACAGACTTTAGGTCCCAGAGACGTCGGTGTAAATAAGATTTGACGTTATGAAAAGTAATTTTTTTATACCAGACAATCTTTTTCCTGCAGTGGCTGTGTGTGAGGCAGATTTGTTTAAACGTTAGCAGACAATAACAGACATGAGCTGCTCTGTACATGTATTAGGGCTGCAACTAACGATTATTTTAATAATAGATTAATCTGTTGATTATTTTTTCGATTAATCGATTAATCGGCCAAATCATTAAAACGCTTAATTACAT
>NW_013952703.1:235001-242787 GCF_001266775.1 Austrofundulus limnaeus
GGCTGCGATGCACCTTTAACACACAACATGGAATTTCATATTTTATACAGACTGATCCAAGTAATATTAATGACCAGTGGTGAGCAGTGCTAATTCAAAATTTAGTTGCGCAATTTCTAAAGAGCTAGTCAATTTATTTAGGTCCGCAAGTTCAAAAGCACGCATGCTTTTAAAAAAAACTTAGCGGAAGCTAATCATAAAGCGCAAATCTGTCTCCATTCATTAGAAAACATTCCAGTGACACCTTAAGATATGACAGCAGCACAATACTACCAACTGGGAACCAGATCCAAAACAGAAGACTGAAGAAAGATGAACCAGCTCCTTAAGAGTCTGCAATTGTATGCAAATATTTTGGGGGCAGATAATCCCACTGTGACTGCTGGATATGGGCACCAGTGACCCCCGTGACCCTGAAAGGAAGAAGTGGGTATAACTGGTGGATAATAAGCCATTGTGCTAACTCTGGCACATATTCTTTTGAATGTTGATTGTTGTGCACTGGCCTTTTTAAAAAAATAATTTGTTAAATGAAAAAAAAAAAAACATCTGTGAGCAGCTGGATCACTGATTGACTGGTTGGCCTCAGGAAAGATGGAAAGAAAACTCAATGCCTTTTTGCACCACCGGCAAGAAAAATCCTCTGCCTGTCAACTTCTTCAGTTCCAAGTGAGAGATTATTCAGTGAAATACTCTATTATAAGAAGAGGGACAGACTCTTAGAGAAGCTGTGCTTCTTGCTCTACAACCTGCAGCTCTTAAACTGGGAAAACTTGGAATGCTTGGCTTATACTGAAACTAAACTTAAGGCTACTGAAACTAAACTTAATGCACTTTGAAAATCAAGATCATGTAAAACACTTGAGCTGCTATGTTTAGTTCACGAAGAATGTAAGCTTTTTTATTTAAACACTTTGTTTTTTGTTTTTAAAACAAGGAAGCCAATAGCCTATATGCCACGGTCATTAATGACGTATTTCCGGTAAAATTCTTGCCATGCTCCTCCCTTCCACTCCCTGCTTACTGCCTATGTTTTTACCATTAGCTGCTAGTACTAGTCCGTGAAAAAGTCACAAAAGTTAAAGCATCTGTGATCTACTGGTATAAAACGTGAGTTCTGTTGTGTGTCGTTGTGTCCACTAAGCAGCAGGTACGATCAAGTAGTTAGTTTTTATCCTTTTTTCCTCTTGATGAGGAGGTGACAGCAGTGGATCAGAGCATTACAGGCAAAACTTACTGTATCATTAAAAGCTCACGCTTGCATTTGTAATCGGCATTTCTAACCTGAGGATATTCAAGAGCCAGCATCAGAAATGAGAAGATGGAGGTCACAAAAGGGAAATGTACATTTATCCTCTTTTACTGCCAAGACGAGAGAGGAAAGACCACTTCCACACAACAGCTAGCAGGAAGCTAACACAGCAGCCGTAAAGGTAGGTGTATGTGTGCGTTTGTGTTATATGAAATGTTTTTATGCGACTTTGTCATGAGTTTTATGCACAAGTAAAAGCTTGTTACAGTGTATATTACAGCGTAGACCAGTGTTTCCCAAAGTTGGGGTCAGGACCCAAAGTGGGGTCCCGAAACATCAAGGTGGGGTCCTGAAAAGATTTTCTGAATTAATTACATTTTTGCCTTAGTTGTTACAAATAAGTGAGGTTAGTATATTTAAAATGGATAAATGTAGTATAAAAATATTGTTGCTATGCCCATGTTTTGTTGACCTGATACAAATGTTTATCATCCAGAAGTAGTTGGGGGCACAGGTCTCTGCTACTGTTTTGTACTATTTTGTGGGTCAAAAGCTGAAAAGTTTGGGAACCACTGCACTTTGGTTCCCAAAGTTGGGCTTGGGACCCAATTATGGGTCATGAAGCACCTTGGATAATCTCTAGAAATCAATTTAAAGGGTAATAAAATAATTGCTGTTGTAATATTTTCGCTATAATTATTACAAAGACACAAAATAAGTAAAAAATAAGTATTTATAATTGTGTATAAGCTGTTTAGATTGTAAAAAAGCCTGTGTTTTTAGGGTTATTAACAAAGTTAACGTACTCAGACCAGTATTATTTGGGGTCACAAGTTTTTGCCATGGATATTTTCTGGGTCAGAAGACAAAAAGTTTGGGAACCACTGGCGTAGACTAAAGCCGAGTGACGAGCGCCGTCCCCCCCCTTCCCCCCGAGCACCAAGAGCAGC
This sequence comes from Austrofundulus limnaeus, assembly GCF_001266775.1. Lineage (NCBI taxonomy): Eukaryota > Metazoa > Chordata > Actinopteri > Cyprinodontiformes > Rivulidae > Austrofundulus > Austrofundulus limnaeus. The sequence goes on from NW_013952703.1 coordinate 237,204, forward strand.
AGAACCTCAGCCTGATAATCATTACGTTTTCAGTTCACTAACGTTGGGGAAAACGATCCAAACCATAGAAGTAGCCCATCAATTTAAAGCCCAGACTCTGCTCTTTACAACAATATAAGTGTCACAGCTCTACGTGAAAAATTCACGGAACAAGCAGCCAAGGAATAGTGAAAAAGGCTAAATTCTGGAACCATAAACACGAACGTCTTTCCTTTGTTTTTATGGCTTTAATCCACTTTGGAGTGATTTTTTCCACTTGGCTGGACCTGTACGTCTCCTGTGTTTATGTTGGTACATGTAATATGCTAATTCTGTACTGTGGAGATCATTAAGAGTCGTTGGGTGAAAAAATCTTTCGCTAACACTGTGTTGACCGTGAACCGGAAGTGTTGGGAGTGGCATCAAGTGCTGGGCCGGATGTCCGTGGCATATAGGCAATTTGAGGAAAAAATTAGGCATGTCGTAAATACATCAGACCTATATAGCGCTTTCTAGGACACTCAAAGACACTTTAGAAGTAAACACACAGACAGCATGGAAAAGTTAACAGAGTTGTAAAAGGGATCGTGATGGATAGGCTGGGTTAAACCAGTGGGTATCGAATAGTGATATGATGCAGGTAAAGAGTCACAGTTCCTGATGTTTTGAGGAACATAGTTCAAGAGGGGTGGGGCAATGGCAACAAAGGCTCAATCCTCCAGGGCAGGGTGCTTGGTTCTGATGGGGGTCAAGAGGTTAGAGTCAGAGGAATGAAGGGGGTGAGTAGGAGAGTAAGGGTGAAGAATGTCAATGAGATATGGGGGAGGGAGGTTATTGAGAGCTTTGTAGATGAATATTTTGTATTGTATCTGGTATTGAATGGGGAGCCAGTGGAGACTTTTAAGAACGGAGGTGATGTGGAGCAGGTGTGGGCAAGTATGAGGGCAGCTGAGATTTGGACATACTGTAGTTTTTTGTTTTTTCAGATGCGTGGAGGGAAGTCCATGAAGAGTGCTAATGCAGTAGTGGAGTCTTGACATTATGAAGGAGTGCATTTGTCTCTTTATACAGTGTATGTAAACTCCTGGTTTCAACTGAATTTCTAGCAGCAGTGCAGGTTGGGAGATGGTTATTAAACTTTATTTATTCTTTGTTTTTTTTCTCTGTCCTACAGGCTCTGACATAAAATAAATTTGAAACAGAGTTGTTTTCTTTAATCCATGAGATATGAAAAAACCTTGGAGCTTTCTCTATACATTTGTTTGTAGGGATGGGTATCAAATTCGATACTTTTTTAAGTACAGACCGAATTCTGTCGGTACTACCAAGAACCAATTCGTGTAACATCAAACGGTACTGAAGAAAGCCTGTGTAATTTACAGACAATCCATACAACTATCCCTTGTGACACTCTCCAGATCCTCCTGTGGGATCTGAGGCGTTCCCAAACAATAGGATATACAGTATAATCCCTCTTGCAAGTTTTGTGTCTGCACCGGGGTCTCATCCAAGATGGACCTGGCTGGAAAACCTCCAGACCAAGCTATCAGAAGGAATGCCAGTCACATGCCTGACCAACTTCAGGTGACTCTTTTCGATGTAGAGGAGGGATGGCTCTACTCTGAGCTCCCCGAATGATTAAGCTTTTAACTCCTAACCCTACGGAGGACGCTGACGTCGGCTGATTGTTTCTGGGATCCTCTCTCAGTCCTGATCAATCCCTCATGACCATTAGAGAAAGTTGGAATGCAGAATGACCACTAAATCCAGAGCTCCCACTTTCAGCTCAGTTCCTTCTTCACTACATTAAAAACAAAGAATCCCACCATCCCCTTGCTGCCTGTCTGCGGGTGTCTACTGGTTCAAACTGGAACAAATCAACTTCAGTCCTAATGTTTACTAATTTGATCTTATATCCAGAGGGTAGACATTAACTTTTAGGTTATTTCCACAGATAACACAATAATGAATGCATCACCTGTAATATTGTAGTTTAATGGCAGAGGCCAAAAGCAAAGAAATCAATGAAGCAACGAGCACAACGGGCTTGTTTTCTGTTCCAACAGACATACCCTGGAGAGTTGGCCTCTGCACTCATTAATGAAAATAAACAGGCATAACACTGATAGGTTTTTTATCCGGGGACACACAATTGATTGGCTTCTGATTGTCCAAAGATTACCAACTCATTATGGAGATGTAAAGACTTCAGCCTCTGAGGTGGCTTTACTGAGCAGGAGGTCTCATCAACATCATAATATGACTGATAAAAACCTACAGAATGAAGAATAAATTCTACTTGTCAACTAAGTCTGGTGATAGGGCCACTTAGGATGCCCACTGGAGGCCCACCATTTTGTTAAAAATTATTCAAATTCGACAGGAAATTTGAAAATGTGTCATCATGTAATTGTAAGAATTATTGACAATACTAGAGCAGGGTTCACCAACTTTTTTGAGACTGAGAGCTAATTCTGGGGTACAGAGTAAGGCTGCAAAGTATTGCAAATTTATCATCATTGTAATACCAGCCTGTGTAATAGGCACACTGCAAAAAACCGAATTGCAAAATTAAATTAAAGTTGGCACAAATGTTTGCATCGCTGCGTTTTGTCAGCATCAGTCTGATAAACATAATGGACCAGAGACTCTACATTCAATTATAACCACTTGGTCAGTGGAGAAAATGTTGGACAACTGCAATGAGAGAATATGCAGTTGGATTTAGGTTTGTTAACTTTTATTTTAAATTATTTCACTTGTTTTCAGATGTTTTTATTATTTATTTTAAAAAAAATCTGATGGTATGGGGCGATTTTCAGCATTTGGACCAACAGAAAATGTTTAATAGTGACGATGTTTGGAAGTCATTAAACTATATGCAGCTTGTTGTTTCACTGCTAATACAGCTGCTGTGTTCAGTTGCACTTTTTAAAATAAAACTGTACTGTTGGAATGGAAACAATACATTTGTGATCTTTTTTTGTTTTTGCTTAGATCCCAGAGCAAAAGACGTCAGCACTGCACACTTGTTCATCACAAGTCATATTGTCATCACAATTTTAAAGGAGACCAATTATGGGTCCTAGACATTTTTATGGTATGTCTGTGGGCTATCCAGACCATGTTCATTCAATTTAATGCACAAAATAATTCTCAGATAATAAAATTTCCCATTTTCTAGTTCTGCCTGCTCTGACTTCTGTTCAGAAGAGCTGTTTATGTTAATGAGGTCTGTTGGTAACGCCCTCCAAAAATCTGTTGACATTAATTCCGCCCTCCAAAGCCAGCGTTTACGTTAGCATGGCTAATAATAGCAGAAGCTCCGTTGTCCAACCATAGGCACTACACACCACCACCAGAGGCAGAGTCGTGGTCGCAGCTTCTTCTTTTCTTCTCCCCCTCCTCTGCTCTGCGCTCACTCTACATGTTGTTACCAGAGCAGGGAGCAGCAGCGGTCAAAATACCTCAGAAACTCGAACAAATAGGCTTTAACAAGGCTTTAATAAGCTAAACAATAGAGCTACATGAGAAAACGTGTTCAGAAYGAACGAAAATAAATAAATGGCTGTGTCCAAAACGACAGGACGGGTCCTCCGGAGGACCCAGACTCCCCGGTCTTGGCGGGCCGGGTCCTTGGTAGACCGGGAAGACCGGAAAAAAAGAGGCTGTGAATTTGGACGGTCTAGCCTCCCCTCCTTACCCCGGCGTACGTCTTGTCACCTAGCAACTGTGACGACGCTAAACAAACAAACTTAAATCAAAACTAGAAAAATATCAATACATTAGCATTATTAATATCACAAAACTATAAAATTAACTTAAAAGTATCATTTGAAGAACTAATTGACCCGCTGTAGGTGCATGTTTATTTCGCGTTTTTTATGACGAAAAAATAATATTTAAAAACATGTCCATACAAATGATAAAAGTATTAGAATTACAACCGCTAATTTTTTTTTATATCACCATATTTTTATTTAAAATGTATTCTTTTCTCTCGCTTCGTCCGCCATTACTAGCATAAAAAAAATCTCCGGTCGGGCCGCAATGCATTATGGGATATGCTGAGCCGGGAAGGATCCATCAGACCTGTCCTTCGATTCGGGGAAAAGGAAGGACGTATTTGTCGGCCGCATCAGAGGAGTCTTCCGTTTTGGACGTCCTTCATCGCGGCGCTGTGACATATGCGGCCGACAAATTCGACCTTCGGAGGACCCGTCCTGCCGTTTTGGACACAGCTAATAATTAAACAGTGTCTGTGCCAGTCTCAAACCCTGGTCTCCTGCTCTCTGGTCCAACACTCTACCCATTGCCCTATTGGAGGCTTGTTGTGAAATGAACTGCGCATTACACAACAACACCATGACGGCTTTTTTATATTGAGGAGGAGGAGTCTCACTTACACTTGCTAGGTAAGGGGCTGAACGCAGGTTCCGGTGGGTTGTCGTACGGCTTGTGACATCACAAAATGACGGAAGTTTAAAACTTGTCGTTAATACAGTTTACATTAAAAATACATTTACTTACAGTAAATATGCCCCTGGGTGCATTTTTGTTTTTTTTTTTTGGTCCTAGGACTGTTTTTTAAGAAGTACATACCCAACGTTGAGTAAAAAAAAAAAACCTTTAAAAAGTGAATTTTGCACAATAGGTCCCCTTTAAGCTCTGTTCTCCCACACTGCAGGATTTCCTGATTTGAAACATGGAAGGCTATTTGATACAAATATAAATTTACATGACTCACCTTCAAAGTATTAATAATAATTAATTTAAGTACTGTATTTATTCATGTATAATACTAGAAATCTAACCCTAAAAATCATCCATAAAGTGGTGGGTGGTGGGGGTAGTATTATACACGGGTTATTGATAATTAGATTTTTATCGCATTTTAAGCTCAAAAAATTGATGATCGTATTATACATGAATAAATACGGTATATATAAATATTTGACTGCCTGATTATATCTTAATGTTAGTTGCTCACAGTAATTGTCAATAATAATTTATTATGGCAGATATGATAAACTATTATTATTAATAATAAATTATTAGAACTCTGTCTGTGCAGCAGCAAATGGATTTGAGTCCACAGTTGTCAGTTTGAAGCTCCTCTATGTGACTCTAGAGCTGTGTCCAAAACGGCAGGACGGGTCCTCCGAAGGTCGAATTTGTCGGCCGCATCAGAGGAGTCTTCCGTTTTGGACGTCCTTCATCGCGGCGCTGTGACATATGCGGCCGACAAATTCGACCTTCGGAGGACCCGTCCTGCCGTTTTGGACACAGCTAATAATTAAACAGTGTCTGTGCCAGTCTCAAACCCTGGTCTCCTGCTCTCTGGTCCAACACTCTACCCATTGCCCTATTGGAGGCTTGTTGTGAAATGAACTGCGCATTACACAACAACACCATGACGGCTTTTTTATATTGAGGAGGAGGAGTCTCACTTACACTTGCTAGGTAAGGGGCTGAACGCAGGTTCCGGTGGGTTGTCGTACGGCTTGTGACATCACAAAATGACGGAAGTTTAAAACTTGTCGTTAATACAGTTTACATTAAAAATACATTTACTTACAGTAAATATGCCCCTGGGTGCATTTTT
>NW_013952703.1:243987-249222 GCF_001266775.1 Austrofundulus limnaeus
GTGTGTGTGTGTGTGTGTGTGTGTGTGTGTGTGTGTGTGTGTGTGTGTGTGTGTGTGTGTTTCTACCACCTCCTGTTGTCTTTTTTTGGACGTTTTGTTAAACTCTAAAGACTTTAAAGACGACTATGACTCATTTTTTGCCCACTGAGGGGCATAGATGATGAGTGCTATTTTCAGCACATGCTCTTCGGGTGATGTTGGTGAAATGAACGGTGTTTCGCCTGGTGGGGAGGCATGTAAAGCCTAATAATACACTGGGGGAAACCCTGCAGTTTTATAGTTTTTACTTTCTAATTGTGTCTGTTCAATAATACTGTCATAAAAAAAACAAGCATGAGCTTACTGCAGTAATAAAAGCACACTCTCTGAAGTGAGACAGTGAATGGCTGTCTGTCTGTTTTCTCTCTGTGTCCCTGTGATGGACTGGAGACCTGTTCAGGGTGTACCCCGTCTTTCAGTGACTGCTAGATATGAGCACCAGTGACCCTGAAAGGAAGAAGTGGGTATAGATGATGGATGGATATGGTGGTTATATTGAGTGGGTTGACTCTTGAAGTTAATTAGTTATAGATGTACATGGTCAATGATGAAAACACTACTAATATAGCACCTTTCTATACAACCAGAATACTCAGAGCTTTACAATCTGTGTACTCATTTACCACCGCCCCCACACACACACACACACCCACACATACACACCTACTATGTCTCTCTATCCTTGTGGGGACTTTCCATTGACTTCCATTCATTTTTTGGAAATTTTATATCTTAACCCTGACTACAAACCCTAAAATTAACCTCACAGGTACCCACCTGACCCTAAAACTAACCTAAACTCAATTCACACCTTGGTCCTAAACCTAACCCACCCACCCAAAATCAGCCTCCGAAGTCATGGGGACCGGGCTTTGGTCCCCACAAGGAGCATCCAGTCCCCACGAGGCTGCATTTTCCTGAAAAATTGTCCCCACCAAGTAGCAAAAACAAGGCCACATTTACACCCTCATGTTAACTCTCATTCAGCTCTCTGCCTGATCTCTCTACAAAGCTAATACAGACAGGTCATTCTATAGAGACTAATAAGTGCTTTAAATCACATTTATACAGGGATGGGACACACATCAGAGATCGTGTGTGTTCAGTGTCTTGCCCAGGGACACTGACGTATGTGGTGGAACTGAACCCCCAGCTCTCTCATTGGAGTACAACTGCCATAACCACAGCTGCCCATGCCATAGATCCAGTGACTACTTTCTGAAAATTTCTTTGTAATCTGTTCAGCGGCTTCTGAAGTATTAATGAAATGTTTTGCTAACAGAACACATACATGTCAAGTTGTACGGATTGTCCGTAAGTTATAAGGATTTTACGTCATTTTGAAGGTATACGGATGTATAGAGCAATCTTACGGATTCTTTCAAACTTTTCAAAACCTCGAGCCTGTAGGATGATTAAAAAACCAATAAATAACTTCATATAATCATCTTTAAAACTGTTCTGCCGCTAGAAATAAGCACCCCCCCCCCCCACAGGTGCAAGTTGAATGGATTTTTAGCAAAACTTACGGATTTTTGAGGCTCTTTATACAGGTAAACGTCCAAAGGGGTTGACATGTATGAGAATACAAACAAATACGGTCAAAAAACATGATCACTTTGCCTTCATCTTTGGTAGCGAGTAATAAAATATATAATAAGATGTTAGACCTGGCTTCAGTAACAGAAATATACAACTTACATACGAATAAACACAAGCATAATAAAGAAGTAGGGCCCTATATTTTCTGTGATTCGGAAAATGCGCACAGAATCGCCTCATTGACCAAACAAAATGAAATCCAGTGTAAAACTCGGAATCTCACGGAATTTGCTTATTTGGGCGAGTTTCTGCAAGTAGGGGTCTCTGCAGAACGTGTTGTCCTGTAGGCGGAGACGGCCCAAATCGTCATTGGCCGAGGTCTTAATGTGGGCGGAGACGGCCCAAATCGTCATTGGCCGAGGTCTTAATGTGGGCGGAGACGGCCCAAATCGTCATTGGCCGAGGTCTTAATGTGGGCGGAGACGGCCCAAATCGTCATTGGCCGAGGTCTTAATGTGGGCGGAGACGGCCCAAATCGTCATTGGCCGAGGTCTTAATGTGGGCGGAGATGGCCCGAGACGTGATTGGTCAGATTGATGGTGGGGGTTTGAGGCTGGAGGCAGCGGGGAGTAGCTTGATCGAGTTAGGCAGGAAGTATGGGTTTTTTTAGAATAATTTTAGTCATAACTTGAGAAAGGAAAATGCTATCTGCACGAAATTTGAACGTCGTACATGTGAAAGTATGTGTAACAATATGGCTTTGTTAAAACACTCCTAACCAGCCTGTAAAAAATATTGATTTTTAGCGATCTTTTTACAGGCTGCTTAGGGATGTTTTAACTAAGCCATATTGTTACACATCCTTTCACGTGTAAGACGTTCAAATTTCGTGCAGCTAGCACTTTCCTTTCTCAAGTTATGACTAAAATCAATCTTAAAAAACAACATACTTCCTGCCCGACTTGATCAAGCTACTCCCGGCTGCCTCCAGCCTCCTCAAACCCCACCGTCAATCCGACCAATCATGTCTCAAGCCATCTCCGCCCACATCAAGACCTCCGCCAATCATGAGCAAGGACATCTCCGCCCACGGGAAAAGATCTACTGCAGAGACCCCTTACTCAGTTTCTGAAACATTTTGGTCGCTGCCAGTACCTGGTACCAGGTACGCGAGGTGAGCTCTGAGCTCCCCTCCCAACACAGGAGAAAAAAAAAGCTGCAACCCGCGCAACGAACAAACTCACTAAACAGCAACGTCGCAAATTACGAAGCTTGGGGTAAAGCTTTGGACAGAACAATACCTGAGTGGTTCTTTATTTATCTGTAGAAGAACTTTTCTGCATGTTTTGTCAGCACTTGATGGGCTGGACACTAGGGTTGGGAAATATTGGCAAAAAAAATTAATCACGATTAATTTTGGTATGTAGCCGATAACGATTAATAAGACAATTAATCCCCTGGATTCCCTTATATCTTAGTCACATGACCAATAAATCACTCTAGTGGGAAAGATTTTCTAATTGTAAAAATCAGTTCCAAATTGTGTCAAAAGTACAAACTTCAGGCGATACATCAATTTTAAAATGGTGTTGATAAACTAAGTAAAACTGGAGTTATGGTAAATAAATTACAGAACTTTTTTTAAAAAAATGTTTGTGAAATTTGAAGTAGAGAGGAGCATCGAGCGGACTCACGGGGGAAATCTCCAGTCAGTCTGCCTGGCAGCATTAACTGTATGTTAATCGTCAAATGCAAAAAAAAAATCAATTAAAGTTTTTCTGACGATTAATTGCACACGATATAATTTGTCCAACCCTACTGGACGCTGTGAAGGACTGCTTCCTCTCTGAGCCATATCACAGAGGAGCAGGAGCTGAGAGACACGCTGCAAACTCCTCAACACTCAGAAGTGAAGTGGGAGACCGAGTGGGAGTTTAGTCAAGATTTTCATGTCCTGTGTGCAGAATCCGATATTCCTTTAGAAAAAAAATGAAAAAGTTTTGTCTATTTTTGATAAAGCACTGTAAAAAGTGTGCATGTGTGTCTCTTCCATTACAGAAGTAGCTTAGATCCTATTCAGTTGTGTGCATAAATTGTTGCCGTTTGCAGGTTTTATGTTTCTCCATGACATATTTAATGTTAAATTCTAAACCATTTTTATTTTACAAAAGAAAACGCTGATATGAGATTCTGTTTTACACATAACTATAATCCCCTATTTTGTCTAAAATGGCTTCACTTCATTAAGGTTTATGTTTCTTTTTGAAAATTCTAAAAGGACAAAGGGCCAACATATTGATATAACCTGCAGAAAAGTGTAAAGACAGTGGGGAAAAGAGCTGGTTAAAAAACTTGTAAACTTTACATCGTCATACTCTCATCTGAACATTCTGTGGCCAGATGTAACTTTGAACATATTGTGTGAAAACTGTTAACGTTGTCAAAATTCCCATTCAGTCAAGTCAACATTAAAAGGCTGTATAAAAACTATTGACACTTTTAACGTTACAATAATATTAGCTACACTGATATAACTAATAACCATGTGCAGAAACATTAAAGCATCCTTAATAATGTTCCACTTATTGTTTTGTCCTGAAACTCATTGTGTAGCTTTACAACAAAACATGCTAATTTGATAGCAAACCCATAATTATTCACAATGGAACACAGCAACATGTCAACTACTAGAAATAAGAAATTACACCCTTTTTATGCACTAGTTTGGTATTTTCAAATTTGATGACAGCAACCAATACAGATATTCTTAAAAATGACCAACATCGACTGATGATAATACGGATATTGTGCATCCCAAAATAAAGTGCTACGGCTGCAAGTGCTGATTCTATCGATTCTTACAGCGCGCTTTCACACGAGTCCAGACTTGCCTGCAGTCCAAACGTCGGACCAACTAAAAACGTTTGGTGCAGCATAAAATAAAAGTCCTGCTGAACAACTAGAATCCTCCATCAGAAAAGAATGAGACAACACAGGGGTAGACATAAGGCTATTTTTCAGGTTGTCCAGCGGACAACCCCTGGTTGTCCGCAAAACCTTTTGGTTGTCCAAAAGAATCTCAAGAGAAATGTCATTTAACAAGTATATTGTTCTGTAGGCAAAGTTCATTATATATAATTGTTCTCAGTCGGCCAGGTTGACCGGAACTGTTTAAATAAAACTTCTCATTCTCTTCTTTGAAATAGAGTATTTAAGGCTCAGGGAGTAAAGCAGCAAAAATGTTGCAAATAAAATCTAGAGGTTACCCAACATTCATAAACTTCTTTCTGCTCATAGGTCAAACATTTTCACTTAAATAGGAGTATACTGTGTACAGTATACACGAGCCCATTCTCACTCCCAAGTCGTCACATATTGACGCTTTTGCAAAGCTTCCCTCAACGTCAGATTTTGACGCGCCGGGTACCCCCGTCACGTCAGTTCCTGACGAGATGGGGCGAAGTCTGTTGTCATGTTTTCCGAAAGTGTAGAAAATGCGCAAAAACTGGCGTTTCGAAGCCTGAAATTACCTTTGTTAACTTTAGACATGCTGTCCCTGACCGTAGTACCTAAAATTAACCATTTTTAGAAAATGTATAAAATTGACGTAAACATGTTCCAAAGTCTGGAATTACCTAATATTCACCATGGACA
>NW_013952703.1:249565-251237 GCF_001266775.1 Austrofundulus limnaeus
TATATATATATCCTCCTTCACGACTGGACCAAAATGCGTGACTACTGTCTCCAACCACCAGTCAGAGAAGAAAAGACACAGAGGAGGGAAACAGAGGTTCAGTAAAAGAAAAAAAAGTCAATAAGCAGGGTTTGTACATTTTATTATCAGCTGAGCTGTGATGAAAAGAAAAATACCGTCAAATACCGTGAAACCGGTGAAAATGTTGAAAATACCGTGATGCAAAATTTTGATCATATCGCCCAGCTCTAGTCAGGATATTTACATTTCTCATCAACCACAATCAAATTCACTCTATCCATGGGCTCCATGTAGATATATTTCTATTTATATTTTTTTCTGAACACTGAAAAAATGGAATAAAAACAAGTCAAAGTTAAACAGAAATGAAATTCTTTTTGCATTTTTAAAAAGTAAGCAGTAGAAAGGACAGATAATTGAATTAAAATGTACGAAGTAGAAGTAAAAAAGTGGGCTGAAAAATAATTACTCCACTAAAGTATAAATAACTAAAATTACTAATTAAGTGAAGTATTTGTACTTAGTTACTTGACACCTCTGGTTGTATTTAAGCTACAAATAGTCCTCTATCAGAACTTTGGACCTGCAGACGTGTCCTCACATCAGCAGCACTCTGTCTCTCTCTGTAACTGAGGCTTATTTTTCAGTCTGCCTGTCTGCCTGTCATTAAAGAGGCAGTCAGAGGGTGTGTGGTTACCATCAGGTCAGCAGCTCCAGCTGATCCACATCCTGGTTCTGTTCAGTTTCTGTACTTTAGATGTTACAGGTGAACGTGCAGAACTCTATTTGAGAAGTGGACCAGAACCTTCTGGTTCTGATACCTCTGTGACTCGGTTCTGTATGACTCAGTGCTCCAGAGGAAATAATAGCTGTCTGCACGGATCCTGAGCAGAACCAGGACCGAGGTCGGTTCGGTTTTTAGACGCAGATGGTTCTGCGGTTCCTATAATCTCTGTGGTTCTGGGCGGACTCACAGATCCGGGCCTGAGCAGAACTGTAAACAGAACACGGGTCTGGTTCTGGTTCGGGTGACACACTGACAACAAGGCTCGGTTCCGGACTCACCTGGTGCGGACTGTGTGGAAGTAAACAGCGGTTCTGTTTCAACAGGAGTCCGCTGTCACTGGTTCTCCTCCTGCAGCCGAACCGGACCTCGGCCGCTCACTTCGTCCATGGACCTGATCTGTTCCCGGACCGGCTCAGCAGAGGCAGCAGCGGACTGGGGTCCTCCGGTGAGGGGGGGTACAGGCTCGTCCAGGAGGTCGCCACACAGCGGCTCGGCGGGTCCGGATCACTGGGAGCCGTCCAGTCCGAGTCTCCGAGCGGGCCTGCAGAGAGACTCGGTTCGGTTCGACTAAAAAAAAAAAAAAAGAACGCCGCAGCCACGGTCTGTAATCCACCGAGATGTTCCGGTCGGGTCCACGTCCTCCTGACAGTGTCTGAACAACACAGAACCTCTTTCTTCCTGACGAGCAGCCAGCGTCCAATCAGAGCTCAGGATCCAGACAGGGAGAGGAGGGACCAGGACTGGATCACAGTGGACTGGATTCAGAACCACGAAGGGACAGTCCCGCTGTTTTAAAGGAGAGTTCTGTGAAAACGCTGGGTATGGTTAAAGCACATGTCAAATACAAGGCCCGCGGGCCAAATG
>NW_013952703.1:251817-252918 GCF_001266775.1 Austrofundulus limnaeus
CGCCAGGGGTCAGTGGGAGAAAACAAAATAAAATAAAATAGTAAAACACTGCTGGAAATCCAAATGCACAGTTTAGTAATCCGTGCACACGGATTACTAAACTGTGCACATGGTTTTGACAATCTGTGCCCACAGATTACTGCCATCTGGAGAGGTTGGACTGTAACCACGGGTGGTTGTGGGCACTGACGTCGTTCATCAGCTCAGAAAGTGCTTAAGGAGCAATTTTTGTTCACCAAAGTCAAAGTACTGCACAGAAAATGTTGGAATTTGAGTATGTTGTACAGTTTTTGCCTCTCTATCAGGCAGTTTTGGTACCGGGTCTCCTAAAGGCTGTTTCAGCTSTGATCRGATCATCACAGGAAGCCGCTCGGAGCCTTTCTGCCGGTGGTTACCGGATGTTTACAGTTTCCCTGATAACGGGGTAGTTTTGCTAAAGTTAGCCAGCTGCCTTCTCAGGGTTGTATCCAGAGCCGGCTCTTGGCATAGGCGAACTAGGTGGTCGCCTAGAGCGCCATCTGCTGGAGGGGGCGCCGAACTGCAGAAGAAAAAAGTAATTATTTGTAATCTCTGGTTGTAACTCTGCTTAGCGCCCCTTTCAATTAGCTTTGTCTTAAAAAACTATAATGAAGTATTACAGAAAAAACTATTCTAAGTAAGTAAGTAAGTAAGTAAGTAAGTAAGTAAACTTTATTTCTATAGCACCTTTCACAGACAAAGTTCACAAAGTGCTTCATAGAAAGCAAAAAATAATTAAAAACAATAAAACAGATCACAGATATAAAAACAACAATTAAAACACAACAAAAAGCACACTAACTAAAAGCCTGTCTAAATAAAAATGTCTTAAGATGTTTCTTAAAAGAGTCAATAGAATCTGAGCAGCAAAGGGACAGAGGGAGTGTTCCAGAGCCTCGGGGCCACCACTTGAAAAGCTTTGTCTCCACGGGTTTTATAATGGGTTCGAGGGACCATCAGCAGCATTTGATTAGAAGACCTCAAAGTCCTGGATGGACAGAGAGGCTTCAGAAGGTCCAGTATGTACAGGTGCTGGTCATAAAATTAGAATATCATGAAAAAGTAGATTTATTTCAGTAATTC
>NW_013952703.1:253918-255187 GCF_001266775.1 Austrofundulus limnaeus
TCTAAAGGGTACAGGTACAATAAAAAGAGGATTGGACCCAAAACTGAACCTTGGGGTACCCCACAAGACAGCGGTGCAACATCAGAGTAAACCTGATTCATAAAAACAGTAAAAGACCGTTCAGATAAATAAGAGGTGAACCAGTTTAACACAGAGCCAGAAATACCAAAATTATCTCTGTCTGTAGATAAGAATAGAGTGATCCACAGTGTCAAACGCTGAAGTTAAGTCCAATAAAACCAGCAGTGTAGTTTCCAGATTCAGCTGCCATCAATAAGTCACTTGAAACCTTTACTAAAGCTGTTTTTGTAGAGTGCAATTTGTGAAATCCAGACTGAAAAACTCTACCCATAAAACACTTGCACTTCAACTCGCCTAGGGCACCAAAATGGCTAGAGCCAGCACTGGTTGTATTACAAAATAGATTTATGTTGAACATTTAGGAAATGTTTATTACTCTTTCAAAAACATTTATTACACAACAGAGAACAGTTGAATAAAGTTTGAAACATTTCAGAGCACGAGCGGGGCCGCGGCTCCCATCGGGTCACCATTTCTCATCAGTAAGCCGCCGGAGGTCTTCTCCAGCGGTTCTCTGATTCTCTTTCCTAAACAACAGAAGGGGGATGGGAGGGCGGAGGAGGCTAACCTCCAGTTCAGGAATCATTTGCCTGGAAAATATGAAAATAAATAAATAATAACCACCTCAGATTTTGATGAAACTTTCAGGGACATTGTGTGGCTAAAAAGTGTGCTGATGAAAACACGGCAGTGCTTTAAATTTAAATACGACAACAGATCCACTGAATTTATCTTGCAGATGCGGCTTCGTACCATGCGTCCAGCCTGTCACCAGATCTAAGCAATCTGCGCACACAGATTGCAGAAACTGAGCGCGCACAGATTACTAAACTGAGCACACAGATTTCCGGTGGGGTTTTTTTTCTCCCACTGACCCCTGGCGGGCGCCATACAATTCAGTAGAAAACAGAACTGAATATTAGTTTCTTAGTTTCTTCATCACCAGTGACTTTTTTACAATAAAGAAGAAAAAGAAGAAGGGAAAGGAGAAATGTAATGTGAAAGATTGAGAGATTCGAAGATATGTGAAGTACACACCAAGAAAACACAAGACAACACACCCGACATCTGTCTGCACCTGCAAAAACGGGGAAAACAAAAACACAGCAACGAAATGCATATGTATATACTACTACTACTACTACTACTACTACTACTACTACTACTACTACTACTACTAATAATAAT
>NW_013952703.1:256187-261552 GCF_001266775.1 Austrofundulus limnaeus
TGTGTGTGTGTGTGTGTGTGCGTGCGCGTGGGGCTGGGGTGTCTGCCGCGGATAACAGAGCAGGCAGGAGGGGGAGAGGATGAGGAGAAGAGCAGTGAAATTATTTCAAATTTTATCGGACTTACTTAATTTAATTTTTATTGTTTTTATCGTCCTGCAGACTCTGAGGGAAAATTAATTTGAAGCTGAGATTTTTTTTTATAAAAATCGTTAGATTACTCTAAAGCAAAATGAGGGAAAATCTGTGTCAATTACAGACATTCTGTTTACGTGAGCAGCTGTCAGTCAGCACCTGTCAACCTCCAGACGCACGACGGAGCGTGTCTGAACCAATCACTTTTGTTGGCATTGATCAGCTGACTGATTAAAATACATCTTAACATTCATGAGGTACTTTGCATTGACTGTTTATGGTTGAATGTGGGCGTGTAGAGGGTAGAATCTGAGGCGGGACCTCGTGCGCAAACTCTGACGTGCGGCTGTGATTTATAAAAGAAAAATGCGCAGAAACGTATACGCACGGTTTTATAAATCAGAATTTTTTTGGCGTACGCCATTTCCGCCTTTTGGCCGTATGTTCACTTTTAGTATGGTTTCCACGCAATCCCTTATAAATGAGACCCCAGATCAGTACAGCTTTATCAGGAGACTCATGAGAGCCACAGGAACCAACACAGGAACCTGGGTCAGAGGCACCAATGCAGTACAGGTGAGGAGTTTGTCAACAAATACTGTGTATGATTAAAACTCCTGAGATAATTTAGTGTTAGCAAAGATCATCGTCAAAGATCTGACATTTAAAACCTCGTTTTAACAGGAGGACCTGTGGATGTGGAGCGATGGTTCCCCCTTCAGCTTCACTAACTGGGGTCCAGGAGAACCACACAACTTGGGTGGAAATGAGCACTGCATAGATATCAACCTGAACGGTACCAAGATGATAACATCTCTTTAAACAAACGAATCCATTGGGAACGACTGAGTTCATATCTCTTTAACTGAAATAAAACATTAGACGTTTCATCTGCTCATTCTTTAAGCTCAGGAACAAAGTTCTCCTGTGTTATTACCCCCACCAAGAGGGTTATGGTTTTGGTATTGTTGGTTTCTTCACCTGCCTGTATGTAACCATTATTACTCATACTTATAAAAACTAGATACCGTATAGCGGTAACATAATGACCCCCGCACGCATAAATGCACCAGAACTCAGAAGTCTTCTTTCCTAGTAAGTGTCACTCTGCTAGGTGCATCCCAAAATTGTAGTGGTTTGGGTGAGGGTTAGGGTTGCCAACCATCCCTTGAAAAATGGAATCATCCCGTATTTAAAAACAAATGTACGCGTCCCTTATTGATCTGTAACAGGACGCACTTTGTCCCATAATATCGTAAGAATCAAAAATATTCCGTCAACGTCAATGGAGTTGATAAATGATGGTGCTCTTTTGTGTAGATTTTTATGGTAAAGAAGCCTGCCCCTGCTCTGTGACCAATGAGCTGACAGCCTTTTACACACGTGATTGAAACCACAGAATCGGCTCATCTCATTGGTCCAGTCTTGGCAGCTTACGGACGACAAACACGGCAGTGACATGATTTGAAGAAGGCATTATGGATGCGAGCGGCAAAAATTCAGGGGATTTAAAAAGTGAACATTGTTCACCTTCGAGCTTGACTACTCCCCCCAGGGAAAAAAAAGAAACGGCTGCAAAAATATAGAGTCGAGTGGGAAAAGGAACACGTGTGGCTGGAACGCTTGCATGATAATGGCTACAAAGTGAACTGTACTGTCTGCAAACATACTTTTTCTGTAGCCCACAGTGGACAGTTTGATGTGAAACAGCATGCTTCTGCAGTTGGACACATAAGAAACATGAAAGACAACAAAACCAGGAGAACCCTTGACCAATTTGTTCTGCACCGGGCAACACCCCAGGCAGATATGGTATGTAAAAAAAGAAAAAAACTAAGGATAAGTTTAATGTGTAAAAGTGAAATGAATGTGAGCAGGCCAAAAATGTGATCATATTTAAATTSTAATAAACAAGTAGAATTGAAAAATACACACATAAAATGAATTTTAAAAAATAATTATATAAATAAATTAAAATTAAATTACACAAATTTATAAAGTAATTTTTTTCTTTTGTCCCTCAATTACAGGTGACGTCTGCAGAAATAGCCCATATATTTCATACTGTGAAGCATGCTTTAAGTTACAATTCAGCTGATTGTGGATTTAAACTGACTCTTTAAACACTGAATGTCTCCAGCATTGCCAAGAAGATGTCCTGTGGGAGGACAAAGGCTGAGGCAGTGGTCACAGATGTCCTGTGTCCAAAAGCAAAAGACGAAGTGTTTCAAAAACTGAAAAGTGAAAAGAAACCACTACCATTTTCTCTTCACACCGATGCCTCAAACAAGGGAAATCCGAAGATGTTTCCCTAGGCTGTGCAGTTTTTCACACCAGAGAATGGAGTAGTCAGCAAAGTAATATATTTTGTTGAAAATCCAGATGAATCTGCTGAGGGGATAGTCAAAATTATATGAAGCTCCCTTGAAAATTTGGATCTATCCCTAGATCATGTTTCTGCATTCAGTGCTGACAACACAAATGTCAATTATGGCATCCACAACTCAGTCTTCACAAAATTGAGAGAGGCCAACAGTGAGATCCTTCGTGGCAACTGCCATGCACATATTGTCCATAACACTGTGAAAAAGCTCTGGACAAGCTCTCAGTGGATGTGGAAAATATAGTCCTCAAGATATACAGTTTCTTTTCAACCTCTGCCAAAAGGAGAGAATCCCTGAAAGAGTTCTGTGAATTCTGTGATGTTGAATTGCATGAAATCCTTCGCCATGCGGTGACAAGATGGCTGTCACTTAACCCTGCAATCACTCGTCTGCTGCAGAACTGGGTCCCTCTTAAGTCGTATCTCATCAGCATTGGAGAAGAGTGTCCAAGCTGCCTGAGAGCATTGCTGAGGTTGACAGAAGATGCTGATGGAGTTGAACAAGAAGCAGACATTGTGGAAGTGCACCTCCTCTTTTGTAATAATGTGATGTCTTTGTTTGAAGAGGTGGTCAGACAGCTAGAGAGGAATGTAACCACATCTGTTGACCTCTTTTCCATCGTGGACTCCTTTTTGAGAAGGTTAACTCAGAGAAGAGATGAAGGGTTCTACGGGTACCTAACAAGACAAAAGCTGTGGCGTCTCTCGCCATCTGAAGCTGGTGTGGCCAGGCAGGACTTTACAGCCTTCTTAAACACTGCCATCAGTTATGTCCAGAAGTGGTTTGACTTCTCAGAGGAAAACTGGCTCTTTCACCTGCAGCCCCTCTCTCTAGCATCTGGAAAAATAGCCTTTGAAGATGTGGAGAAGATCACTGAAAGTCTTCACCTAATTGGCAGGTAGAAATTCAATAATTTACAGTGTGGTGAACCATGTCTAATTATTGATAGTTATAAAATACAGTTGACATATATAGTACAAATAAATATATAATCGTGAATTTACTTTACACTATGCAAACATACAGTACAATCTTGTGCATCTTTAAAAATTCACAGTTCATNCAGTTATCTACAAGCTTTGCAAGTGGGAAAACCTGAAAAATCAACAGTATATCAAATACTTGTTCTCCCCACTGTATATTTACCTTTTTCTCCATATACCACTTTTGGACTTAATGCTCGTTTCGATGTGACGGCTCACATTAATGTTTAAGGAAGCGGACGTGCTTCTGAGGCATAACTGGCTGCTTGTCTGTTTGTTGTTGGATCTGTGTTGGAAAAAAAAAAGAAAGGACTAGTCACCTGCTAATATTAAAGTGATTTGTGGGGATCCCAGGCAAGCGACAGAGTAGTCTGTGTATCCCGGGCTATTTCTGCGTGTTGCCAGCAGTTATTGATTTATCGGGCGCGTTATCYGTTTGATAGTTTCAATTCTGTACGCTCCGTTTTGTTGACCGTTCTTGGCCAGAAACGGCTCAAAACGCCATCTCACTCCTGCAAACGTGTGTGAGATTGGTAGGAGTGGAAGCTGCGTAAAGGCTCCATGTCTCCTCCGTAGGATTTAAGGTCTCTGTAGCTGTTTGCTTTGCAAATATGCGCAAGACTTTGTCGATATTCTGTTAATGTCGAAAAACACAGTTTCATTACTGCGGTGTTTCCATTAAGTAAGAAATGCTATAAAAGTCATGCGTGAATATGTTTGTTCTCATGATAAGTCATTACAAACATGGAAGCGATGGATGTAAACACATAGCATGTTGCTACCACGACACTAGCGCTCATCATCAGAGGAGACGTCGGCGTCTTTTATCGAGGCTTTCCAGAGACAAGTCCCTACTTGGGAACAGCTACGTATGCTGTGTTTTTGGGAAATTGTAGTCGGTGAGTTTACTATTGAAAAGGTTTTTATTAAAGTTCATCAAAGTACTATTAAAAGTTCATTGTGTGTTTCAAATAAAGTCTTGAAGTACGTGACAAAATGTATTATTCATCATGGCGTGTCAGCAGAAATGTAGTGTGCGAGCAGACAGAAYTGGTAAGACAAGGTTAGATCAACCTCGAAATGCCGATGTAGTGACATCTAAAAGTTCCCAGTAAACATGTCTGTATTTTCCCAGACTCACTTAGGTACACGCAAAYCCCAGCAACAGGTTTTAATTGGTTTCTATGTTCAWGACGAGACCCAGCAACTATTGTTTGATTTGTTGTTTCATGTGTGACTTCATTTCTACATGTGTGAATAAAAGACAGATCACAGCCACAGAGGTTAGAACTTCTCTGGACTTCTCTGAGCTCGACCTGAGCAAAGCTAAGTACACTGAGTTCTCCTTTGCAAAGTGAATCTTTAAAAATCTCACTGGTCTCTGGTTGTCAATTGATTAATGTCCGGGCGGGTTGTTGTGTTTTCTTTGAGTCCCTAGGTTAAAAATACCGGACATTTTTGGTGCCTGCGACCCGGATTCGACAACTTCTACTGATCGAGAGGAGGAGACGCACTGAGGCAGTGCGCGCCCCGCCTGATCGACCCGKGGGTCAACGTTACTCAACTGGGCCAGTGTTTCTTTAGGTCTGCTCGTCCCTGTCAGTGGTGGTTGACGAATTCCACACTGTACAGACAACAGAGATTGCGAGTGAGTATGAGTTTTACTCGTCTTGTGTAAGCGAGTGACTGATAAGAAAGTGCTAGTGTGTTGTTGTGACGATCGATCTGAGATAAAAGTAAAAAATACGTATTTGTGTTGCCGTGAGCGCCAGTTGGGCCGGGCTGAAACGACAATTTTTGATAGTGTAATGCCGTCAGGCTGTGTCAGAATTGAGGAATAGTTGTGAAAAGTAAACAGGTGTAGC
>NW_013952703.1:261586-264637 GCF_001266775.1 Austrofundulus limnaeus
CCTTTGATGTGTTCTGGATGGGACTGACGGACTCAGAGACAGAAGGCAGCTGGTTGTGGGTGGACAGATCACCTCTGGATAAAAGGTCTATTTCGTGGAGGAAAATGTTTTTGTTTACTTCACAAAATAAGCTGAGTTCTGTCAGAGTTAACATAAACTGTTTTTACTGTTCTTAATGTTTTGTTTTAATTTTTTGGATGAACGGAGAGCCCAACAATATAGGAAATCCTCCTGATGGAGAAGACTGTGTGGCTTTTAAAGGAAACACAGCAGATGGTGATCTGCAGACCTGGACAGATCTTCCCTGCATTTACAGTATGTTACCAGATTCATCTGTGAGAAACCTCCAGGATCTGCTCAGAGCTCATGTGTGTGAAGTTCAGTTCAGTGTGTAAAACAGTCTCAGTCCAGGATCCAGAAGCAGCAGCCAGGCTGCTTTCAGGAACCTCATGTCACAAACAGTTAAAGCTTCCTTCTAGTTTGCAGCTTTCTGCAGATTTGTAGCTGAAAAGGTTTTTATTAAAGTTCATCAAAAGCTCTWTTAAAGTTCACTGTGTGTTTCAAATAAAGTATGTGAAAAATGTATTATTCATCATGGCGTGTCAGCAGGAATGTAGTGTTCGAGCAGACAGAACTGGTAAGACAAGGTTAGATCAACCTTGAAATACTGATGTGCTGACACCTAAAAGTTCCCAGTAAACATGTCTGTATTTTCCCAGCCTCTCTTAGGTACACGCAAACCCCAGCAACAGGTTTTAATTGGTTTCTATGTTCATGACGAGACCCAGCAAYTATTGTTTGATTTGTTGTTTCATGTGTGACTTCATTTCTACATGTGTGAATAAAAAGACAGATCACAGCCACAGAGGTTAGAAACTTCTCTGGACTTCTTTGAGCTCTACCTGAGCAAAGCTAAGTGCACTGAATTTCTCCTTTGCAAAGTGAATCTTTAAAAATCTCACTGGTCTCTGTTGTCATTGTTTAATGTTTGGGCGGGTTGTTGTGTTTTCTCTGAGTTCCTAGGTTAAAAATACCGGACATTTTGGTGCCCGCGACCCGGATTTCGACAGCCTCCACTGATCGGGGAAGGGAGACGCGCCGAGACGCAGCGCGCACGTCTAAATCGACCTGTGAGACAACGTTACTCAAACGGGCCGGCGACTCTTCTCATCCACCATCAGTGGTGGTTGAACGAATTCCACACTGTACAGACAACGAGAGATTGCGAGTGAGTATAGTTTTACTCGGTTTTGTGTGAGCGAGTGAAGAATAAGGAAGCGCTAAAGTGTTGTTGTTGTGACAATCGATCTGAGATAAAAGTAAAAATACGTATTTGTGTCGCTCTCAGAGCCGTCGGGCCGAGCTGAAACGGTAATTCTTGACAGTAAGAAGCCGTCGGGCTGTGTCAGAATTGAGGAATAGTTGTGAAAAGGTTAGTTTTTTAGATTTAGGAAGCAGCGCTGTGTGTGTGTGTGTGTGTGTGTGTGTGTGTGTGTGTGTGTGTGTGNTTCATGTTTCAGAAACATGCAGACAGTTTGCAGTTTATTGATAAGTGGAAGGCAGAAGGACTTAAATGTACGTTGAAAGTTGAAACATGGCAGGGAAAAGTGGCATTGTTAGAGGCACAAAGGCGCAAAGAGGAGGAAGGAAAAAGCAGGAAGAAAGTATTAGAGGAAGTGCAGTGTGAGCTCAGTGCAGCCAGGGCATGGTTAACAGAGTCTAAAGAGAGACGTGAGCAGGKGAAAGAGTCAAAGGAAAGAAAAGCAACAGCATGCTTTGTCAGAGCAGAAGATAATGAGACAGTGAGAAGCAGATGTAGGCAGCGAGTGCAGATAGACAACACAGACCCTCCCCCTTACACAGGAGCCGCTGCTGCTGCTAAACAGGAGCCAGACTCAGCACCTGCACCAAGTGCCCCAGGTGTAGTGACCCGATCCTGGACTAAACATGAAAAGGAAGCAGGATTGTATCAAGCTTTACCTGCTACCACCCTACCCCTCATTCAGGTGGCTGATCCAAATGGAGAATCTGGAGCCATAATGCATGTCTTCAGACCCTGGTCTCTAATGGAGGCCCAGGCTGCAGTACAGGGAGTAACACCATACACTCAGGATGTTGATAAATGGGAGTTGGACATGCTAGACGTTATCCAATCCTATAAACTTAATGGTGTAGAAGCTGGTCAAGCTCTACAATCATCCATAGGGAAAAATTGGGCCAGGGTTAGAGGAACTTACACCGGGAGGGACCTCGAGGGCAGACCCTTCCTCTACAACACAGACTCATCTAGCGACGGGATAACTGGTAATTATAAAACACAACTTGAGGAAGTATTTCAAAAAATGCATGAAATATTCAAAAAGAAGCCTAACTACTGTGAGCTTAACTCAACAAAACAAAAGCCTAATGAGACTGTTGATGATTTTCGAGTACGTTATGAGGAGGCTTTTAAGACTCATAGTGGTATCCGGGAAGATGACAGAGACTCTGGAACATACCAGCAACAGTTGAAGCAGGGTCTGGTCTCAGGTGTTAGAAAGGAACTCGGTGACTGGGTGACCAAACACTTTGTAAATCTGCCCTCAGCCAATGTTCCACAAACCATGGAATGGCTCAACCATGCAGAGAAACTTAAAAAGACACAGAAAGATAATACAACCACTTCCACCTTTTATCATACTGCACAACCCCGGCCCACAGGCAGGGGGCGTGGCACCTACAGAGGCAGAGGCCGCAGAGGAGCATCCAGAGGTCGAACTCTACCTTTCATGGGTTCCGAGGGATGCTGGCTCTGTGGAGACCCCAACCACTGGACTAAGCAATGTCCAAAGAAACAGGACAGGTCTAGATACAGTGGTCCCCAAAATGCATGACTAGGCCCTGACACAGTTCACATCGATACTACAGAACTAACAGTGGACATTTGCAGTGCAGTGACTATGCTTAGTTCCCTTAAAAGCCCACCTTCCACCACTTTGCTAATTAATGGCCATAAAATCACATTTTTATGTGACACCGGGGCGACTACCACAGTTATTAAGGACTCAGGAC
>NW_013952703.1:264647-268181 GCF_001266775.1 Austrofundulus limnaeus
TGTGTGTGTGTGTGTGTGTGTGTGTGTGTGTGTGTATGTATATAACTTCCGTGTTGACTGAGACGGCAGTGAAATATGATCAATTCACTCTGAAACCTGACGGTGTCAACGAACGAGTGAATTTGTGAATATTTTCACTTAACCGCCTATTAAGGAATAAATTTTAGACACTGCTGATATTAATTCAGCCAAAAAGTCGGTTCACGATCGACAGCTCCGAGACCAGTCGAAAGCGAAAGTGAGCCGACCCCTCTCGTAAGGTGGCTGAACTTATCAGGAGCGTAAATATATTAATAAACTTCCAGTTGGTTAAAAGGATTAAGTTTTTAACAAGTAGAAGCAATACCTTTTTGTTTTTTTCCTCCTCTCTGTCTGGAGCAGCAAGCCTGCATTCCATTTACGAGTAGAGGTAACCAACTGCTGCAGAACCAACAGTAGACATTTGCAGTGCAGTGACTATGCTCAGTTCCCTTAAAAGCCCACCATCTACTACCTTGTTGATTAATGGCCATAAAATCACATTTTTATGTGACACCGGGGCGACTACCACAGTTATTAAGGACTCGGGACTAGGAATAAAACCCTCAAGTGACTCTGTTTGGGTTTTGTCTGCTGACGGGCAGACACATCGCAAACCCCTGTCCATCCCTACAGTTGTGACCCATTGTGACACAGGTAGGACCATTACTGCCTCTGTCATAATGTCCCCTGAATGCCCCATCAATCTGTTGGGCAGAGATTTAATGCAGTCACTGAACCTAGGCATAGTCCCGACTTCCACTGGTATGACAGTTGTCCCCCACATGGATGGTGTGTTTCTAACACAAATCCATCCTACTGTCTATGCATCATTAGATTTTGACCCATGGAAACAAACTTCACCAAAACTAACCACTGACCTTTTGACCACAGCCATAAATACCCTGACTGACCCACAAGACGAAGTCCCATGGACTAGCCAACATGTAACTATGGCACTACTTAATCCTGACCTCGATGTGGACTACTTAACATCTTTCACAGCTCTGCCTGGGCAGCCTGTGGCAACTGACTTCCTGTATACTGACAGACGTTCCTTTTCTGCAGTAACTACTGTTCTACCGCAAATCTGCTTAAATCTCTACCAGTTAGCAGACCACTCAGTGCCCCACATCAGTCTCTGTAAGGCCAGTGACCAAGACTGGAAACATACAGGCCCGAGACTGAAAACTGCTTCACTGTGTAAAAATTGGCTACAGGAACAAGATGGCTGGATGTACTGCCCAGAAGTAGGTCTTTGGCAGATGCCACTCACCTTTTTACTCTCAGGCCAACCTGCTGTCCACCCCTTGTGACAATCAGCGGCCCTACTATCAGATAGTGACGAAGCCCTACTCAGGACACTTCCTGACACCTTATGGTCCACAGGGCCTTCTGATGTAGGGCTGTTGACCAGTATCCCACCAGTAAAGATTGACCCTAAAGGCCCCTACCATCCAAATATCAGACAGTACCCACTTAAACCTGAGGCAGAAGAAGGTGTGTCAACAGTAATCCAGGATTTACTGTCAGCWGGCATTATTGTGCCATTTAACACCTCTCCATGTAACACACCTATTTTTTCCTGTCCCTAAAGCAAATAAGAAAACGTGGCGTTTAGTGCAAGACTTAAGAGCTGTAAACAAAGCTGTGGTGACCCGCGCTGCCAATGTGCCCGACCCCCACACTCTCCTGAACAATGTTGCTTCTGACGCACGTTCGTTCACAGTTATTGATTTGAGTAACGCTTTCTTCTCTGTTCCACTACACGAGGACTCACAGTTTTGGTTTGCATTCACATATAGAGGACGAAAATACACCTACACAAGGCTCCCACAAGGTTTCACAGACAGTCCCACCATTTTTACAGAGGCCATCACCACATGCCTGCAGAACTTTAAACCTGCCAACAGCCAATTACTCATTTATGTTGATGATTTACTGCTTTGTTCCCCCACAGATGATGCATGTAAAAAAGACACATTAGCCCTCCTACATTTCTTGGCTGAGACTGGAAACAAAGTCAGCAAAGACAAAATGCAACTTGTTAAAGAGGAAGTTGTTTATTTAGGTCAAACCATCTCTAAAGCAGGCAGACAGATCCACACTGACAGAAAGCAAGTAATTTCTTCTGCACCTAAACCTGAAACAAAGAAACAAATGATGCAATTTTTAGGTTTGTGCAACTACTGCAGGGCTTGGGTTCCTGATTACGCGTCTGTAACACAACCTTTGCTGGACATGATTCACTCAGTGCCAATGGCCATGACAGACAAGGTCAGTTGGACTCAGGAGGGTGAACAGACATTTTTAATGCTAAAACAGCTCCTGACTCAGAGCACCACCCTCCTGCTGCCCAACTACAAAAAACAGTTTGTTCAGATGGTGGACTCAAAAGAGGGTTTCATGGTTTCTGTTTTGCTACAGATACATGGCTGCAAACTAAAACCATTAGCTTTCTATTCCAAACGTCTGGACCCAGTAGCCAGGGCACTGCCCCCTTGTGTTCAGGCAGTGTGTTTAGCTGCACTGGCAGTTGAGGCTTCAGCCGATGTAGTGCTGTTTCATCCACTTAAACTCATGGTTCCACATGCTGTTGATGTTCTCCTTCTCCAAAGTCGCCTCACATCACTGTTACCTGCAAGACAAATCACATACACAGCTCTTTTGTTATCTCAACCACACATTACCATTCAAAGATGTAATGTTTTGAACCCTTCTACCCTTTTGCCATTGCCCACTGATGGTACCCCACATGATTGTGTGGACCTGTCCGAAAAGCTCCAGCTCCCTCGTGCTGACTTACAGGACACACCACTTGATGAAGGTGTAGTTTGGTTTGTTGAAGGCTCGTGTTCCAAAGCCCCTGATGGAAAAAACCTGACTGGTTTTGCAGTTGTTCAGCTCCCTGACACAGTTATTTGTGCTGAACAGCTTCCACCTCATTTCTCTGCCCAAGCAGCCGAAATCATAGCCTTGACAAAAGCCTGTGAGTTAGGTGCACAAAAGGCTGTTACCATTTACACTGACAGCCAGTATGCTTTTTCCACATTGTTTTATTTTGCTAAACAATGGGAACAAAGGGGCATGACCACATCCACAGGTAAACCTGTCACACATGCCTCTTTACTCAAAGACCTGCTGTAGAAAATAACATTACCTTCCCGTGTGGCAGTCTGCAAATGTGCAGCACACACAGGAGGGACAGACTCTGTTAGTATGGGTAACCATTTTGCTGATGTCACAGCCAAAGCTGCTGCTTTGGGCCACCACTCTCACTCTTCATTCCTGTCACAAACTGAGGCTCTTATTGACTGTGAGATACTGTCCTCAGCCCAAGACTCCGCTCCCAAAGCTGAAAAACAGTCCTGGTTAAACAGGGGGGCTACCAAAAACCAGTTCTGGGAAATAAATGACAAACCTGTGTTGCCAAAGTCTCTTTTTAGAGCTGCCGCTCTCTCGACACATGGTTTATGCCACGTGTCGACAGGGGGGATGATTGAAACAATTCAGAAA
>NW_013952703.1:272114-274329 GCF_001266775.1 Austrofundulus limnaeus
CAACTCGATGTCCCAACAGAACCCAGGTTTAACTAGAGGTCCACAACTAGATGTTAGTATACAGCTACGAATCAAAAATAAAGAACTTGATGCTGATGATTGGTTTAAAGTAACAACAGGCATTTCTAAAATTAACAATAACTGGTTAATCATGGTTGAACAAGCTGCTAATGCCTCAGCCACAGATTGCATAGTTTGCATGGGCCCTAGACCCCTACTGCGCGTGGTCCCAGCCCCCATGACCCCTCACTGTTTGATCTCTGTTATGAACTCTACTATCCCTGCAGGTATCTGTTCCCTGTATGACTCGGTCTATCCCTTGACTGGCAAAGAAAAGGACAAGCCCATATTCTCGCATCACGTGGCCCATCAAAACTTTACCTGCATTAACATCACTGGGTCAGCACCCATTGGTGAGGTCCCTGTCAAATTTTGTAATTACACCTTAGTGGTGCCAGGTTCTTTTAAACCACTTTCTCGCAGCGACATCTGGTGGTGGTGTGGTGCTAAACAGATTTATGATAGACTCCCATCTAACTRTTCAGGATTATGTGCCGCAATAACCCTCCTCCTACCAGTAACCATTTTGCCCACAACTGCAGAAGATGTTATTGTCTTAGTTAACTCTTTGCTCCCTGAACATTGGTACCGCCCATATTTTGTCAGACAGAAAAGGAGTGCACYTGTTTTTGATCTTGGTCCTGACCCTCCTTACATAGATGCAATTGGTATCCCATGTGGTGTCCCTGATGAGTACAAACTGGTTGACCAGATAGCCACTGGGTTTGAGAACCTCCCACTGATAGCTGCGATAATTCCCATTACTCCTAATAAACATGCGGATCGGATAAATTACATCCATTTCAACGTGCAGCATCTCGGAAACGCTACAGAATTGGGTTTTAAAGCTGTCCATGAGCAACTCGCCGCGACGTCTTTGATGGCTTTTCAGAACAGGATAGCGTTGGATATGTTGTTGGCAGAACGGGGAGGAGTCTGCGCTCTGTTTGGAGAGCAGTGTTGCACTTTCATCCCCAACAACACTGCTCCTGACGGAAGCCTGACCAGGGCCTTGGAAGGTCTGAGGACCCTGAATAAAAAGATGAAAGAGCATTCAGGCATTGACACGTCTATGTGGGACTCTTGGATGAGCATGTTTGGTAAATATAGGACACTGATCTCCAGCATTCTGGTATCAGTGGCTGTGTTTGCAGCACTACTTACCTTGTGTGGATGTTGTATTCCCTGCATTCGAGGTTTGGTTAATCGGATCATTTCCGCAGCTATTCAGCCCGTCTAGGACCAAGTTTATACTCTCCTCCCCCTGTCTGAAGACCATTATGACGATGTAGGTGTGGATTCTGACGCTGACTATTTCCTCGATCATGTAGATGACAATTACAGCTGTTAGCCAGCTGTTTGGTGCTTTTCTGGATCTGACAAACCAAAGTGTTTCCCAGGGCCCGATTTATTCAAGGTTCTGTTGTTTTTTTACTTAGAATCACTAGTATTATTTAGAGTCGCATTTATTCTTTTAAGTCACATTTACTCGTTTTTATTCAAGTATTTTTATCACAGACGTGCCTTAATGATAATTGTTTGAGGTGACCAGACGAAAGCGGAAGTGAACCGACCCCCTCTCGTAAGGTGGCTGAACTTATCAGGAGCGTAAATATATTAATAAATCTACCATTGGTTATAAGGATAAAGTTCTTTTGACAAGTAAAAGCAATATCTTTTGTTCCTTTTTTCCCTCTCTCTCTGTCTGAAACAGCGAGCTGCATTCCATCTAGAGATAAGAGGAGCCAGCTGCAGCTTGCTACCGTGAGAACGTATAGAGAGCAGTTGAGGCCATCGGCTTTTTTAAAAAAAAATCTTACTTGTCTCTGTTGTCATTGTTTAATGTTCGGCGGGGTTGTTGTGTTTCTTCTGAGTTCTTAGGTTAAAAATACCGAACAAAGATGCTGCTTCATACAGTTGTGTTCTGAGGAAAGGATTCAAGCGACACCTAACCCCGAAACAACAAGTTGTCTCTGCACTCACAGTATTCACTTCCTGTTTAGCCTHTCACAATAAAACCGGATACAACAAAACAGATTGTACCACACGTACCATGCGTCCAACCTGTCGACACAATCTGTGCGCACTGATTGCAGAAACTGAGCCCTCAGACATTTCTCTGCAGCAAGCAGCGGCTTGCTGCAGAGAAATGTCT
>NW_013952703.1:274845-276254 GCF_001266775.1 Austrofundulus limnaeus
GGCTGGCGCAGTGTGGGTCAGACTCATCACATGTCACACACTTCACTGTTTGAGATATCTGAATAATCTAACAATATTTCGCTCTTTTTTTTACTCAAACTTTAAACTACACATGCAGTTTATGCTTACAGGGTGAGTCAGAAGTCATAGGGCAGCCTTTTTTTTTTTTCAAAAAGAAAAGGGGCAATGACACATCTGAATACCCCAGCAAGTAATGCTTAAGAGGGAGTTTTCAAGATGACGACCATGTTCTGGACATATCCTAAAACATGGGTTTACCACCTTTGCAATCAAGAGTGTCCTTTCTCCTCCTTGGCTCATAAAATGTGCCCAGAGCCACAAAAACTTGCCATAACTGATAAACAACTGGTGGCCTGTGGGCCATTTCGAGTTTGTTGTGTTTATTTTTTCCAGCCAGCAGGGGTGACATTCTTTACCATTTAGTTTAGTCTTAAAGATTTTTAARGATAATCCTGATGGATTTCAGAGAAAGATCATACTTTCAGATTGGAAGTTGATGGATTACTGAAGTGGCCAACAGGTTACTAGCATGATATAATCAACCCATTTCTACCATTGTGTTGGTGGAATAAATCTTAGGATTCTGACCATTTTAATTAGGAGCACTTTTAATTTTGCATGTCCACCTGCAGTACAGAGAATGATGTTCAGACTGCCTTTATTCTTGCAAGAAGGAACATATTTTGAATGCAATACACAGTTTAATGTTTAGAGGGTCTTCCTCTGAGGCAGTCTTTTACACCAGTTTACATGATAACTTTTGTCTTAAAAGTCCATGAGGTCTTTTAGTTTCCTTGCTCTTCATCACATCACGATAAAATCTTCTGTGCATCTCGCATCCTGTGGCTTACAATACATACATGTATACAATATAAGCAATAAACAATTCATTATAAACTGAGGCTCAGAGCAGGTGGATGCATTTGCCTCAAACTGCCCTCTTGTCTCACAGACTGTGGAATCTGAGTAAAACAAACTTGCATTCTTAATTTTGACAAAAGGTCAAATACCCAAAAYTCTTATCACATCCATTTTACACAGATGGATTTATTCTACATTTAAGCACCAAAAACAATTTCTAATAGCCACAGATGTGTGGTAAACATGACTGAGCTACAGATTTATATGTTTGCACTTCCTAATCAGTTTATACATTAAAATGTTGGTATTGTGTCAGGTTCCTTTAGAGTACACCAACTCCTCACTAATGTAGGTCACCTCAAGTGGAATAAACAATAAAACTGTCTTTGACCTCAGGCCTCTGATGGGCCCCTTTAAGACAGACAGAACTGTTCCAGTTAAACAGAATTTAGGCCATAAAGGTCATCTTAATCTCAGAGACATTGTAGTTTTCTTAATCAGATAAACAGAATAATCTCCATTATTTT
>NW_013952703.1:276924-283373 GCF_001266775.1 Austrofundulus limnaeus
GAGCAAAAACACATAATTCTCTGCATTGGTTTTTAGAAGAGCCTTTAGTCTGTGGGTCCAGACTGGATGTGTGTCGCGGCGCCATACCAGGGCTGTCGGAGGCGCTGTGCAGGTCCAAGATGACGACCATAAAACATCTGGTAGAGGCAGCTGGACCGGATTTCTTCAACGCCCAGGCCATTGCTACTCTGCTGGGGGTCCGGTCCAGTAGACTTGTCCAGCGCTTCTTGGACCGTTTGAGGGAGATGATGACAGCCGGGGAGAGGCGTCTCCTACATCTCCTTCAAGAACAAATGGTTTTGCCGGACCCAACAGACCCGGTCCCTGATATGACACTGACCACCGGCTTTACACAAGACAGCGGCCCCCTGCTAGCCAGCAGTGACTCACAACTGAGCCTCCAAAGTACAGGCTCAAAAGTACTRTACAAGAACCTTGTCAAAGTCCTGAATGAAAGAACTCTGCGGAACAGAAAAGAGAGTGTGTGGGCGGACCGCCTGAGAGGACAAACCCCTCAATGGAGGACGTTTTACAAACTGCTGATAAAAAAATGGACTGGCGACCTCCAGTAGAGGTCCACCAAATTACACGGTGCCATTGCTACCAACTCGTTTTTATCAGTTTTTAGTCCAGGGGTTTTAAATGAGTGTCCTTTCTGTGGTCTGTCTGAGAGTGTTTTTCATGTTTTTATTGATTGTAAGAGACTGATGACATTTTTTAGTTTAATGATGAGTGTTTTTAGCTGTTTTGGCATTGTTTTTACTAGTTCTTTATTTATTTATGGACTGCGTTTTAACAAGGCCAATAAGCCAAAGTGCCAGATTTTCAATTTTTTAATTGCTGAAGCCAAAATGGCGATTTATTTATCTCGAAGAGACAGACTCCAGACTGGTCCTCATCTTGATGCCGTGGCTCTGTGGAAGTGTAACATCAAAGCTAGGCTGAGGCTGGAGTTTTGCTTCCACAGAGCCACTGGGAATATGAGAGCTTTTGTGCAGCTTTGGGGTTTTAGAGATGTACTGTGCACTATTTCTGATCAGGGAGAACTAAATTTTAACAAGCTGTTAATGTAAATATTTATTGTTTTTATTTGGTTTTTGATTGACCTGATTATGTACAGTTTATTGTTAAATTATTGTAAATAAACGTTTTGTTAAAAATCAAAAAAAATCTTCTTCTTCTTCTTCTTCTTGGTTTCTTTTTTGGCAGCAGGGCTCTGCTTCCACCTACTGATGTGGCTGTTCTGTCTCTGATTGTCTTGATTGTTTTCATCTGTGTCTGGTTGAGATCTTTGAGCGTTCTTATATTTATGGTCTGATCAGTTCCTCCACACTACACAAACTCCTGCTGTTTGACCAGGTTGATGGTAAGAAGTTTGGTTTTGATAGAATGATTGTATTTTAGTTTGAATAAAAGTGTAAAGGAAGAGGAGTTTAAATCAGTTTTCAGGGACATGTACATGCTTAAATCCTAGATTTACAATTTTCAAAGCTGGAGTATTTTTCAATGTATTCATTTTACTTGTCAAGTAAGGAAATTAATCCTTTTCTAGGAATGTAAATATTGTTTTTATATTCTGTAAATGTTTTCTTTTAAAGAAAACTTATTTATGAAGGATTTTTGATGTATTGTTGGGAAAGTAGCAACCAATTAACTTTCAATTTTTTTCTCAGATCTCCATGATGCGTGCAACTGTGGTTCTCTGGATCTTCTCAGCAGTGATCTATGTGGGGAGAGGTGATCCCCAGCCATGCCGTGCTCAAGGAGCCACAGAGGAGAGCCACAACAGTTTTTCTCTGGTGATTTCAGCCAACAATGACTTTGCTTTCAGTCTGTACAGGGAACTGGCCAATTCTGAATCTCAAGGAGAAAACATTTTCTTCTCACCTATTGGCGTGCCACTCATCTTGGCTGCTTTCTCTGTTGGGGCATGAGGAGAGACCCACCAACAGATTTTTGATGGTCTGGCTTTCAGTAACTTCAATCTGTCCCAAACAGATGTAAACCAGGGTTTCTGTCAACTTTTTAGAAGCAAACAGGCACGTGAGGGCATCACTGCATGTAGTGCTGTGTTTGTAGACCACCTGTTCAAACCCCTACCTGAGTTCCTGGAGGTCTTGAAGCACTTTTATTCCACTGAAGGCTTCACTGTTGACTTCAGCAAAATACAAGACTCCATCAACACCATCAATAAATACGTTTCAGATGAAACCAATGGAAAGATCAAGGAAGTGGTCGACAGTCTGTATCCAAATACAGTCCTGTTTCTCTTCAGCTCCATTTACTACAAAGGTAAAAATGCTTAATTATAAGACTTGTTTGTTGCTGATGTGACACCAAAGTTGTTTCTGTTGATCAAACAGGAAATTGGGTGACTGCATTTAATCCTGCCCTGACAAAGATGGATGAGTTTCATGTAGCTGAAAATAAAACGGTTTGTAACTACAAACTTTATTTTGAACAAATCTAACTGCAGTGCCTTGTAATGTATATCATGGCCTCAAATGATTGCTTGTATTTTCCAGGTTTCAGTCCAGATGATGAAAACTGAAGGATCCTTCTATATTTATGATGAAGCAATCAACACCTCAGTCCTCCACCTTCCCTTCAACAACTCCTACTCCATGTTGCTGCTGATGCCTGATGATATGAGAACCCTGGAGAACATCATCAGTCCAGCTCATGTCACTGAATGGTTGAGGGTGGGAAAGTCCAGGTAATAAGAACCACATTTAAGTTTCCATAAATCTCTGCTTTATCTTGTCTATAGAATCTGCGGTGCTCTGATCAGCTGGTTTAGGACTGGAAATTTGCCTTGAGCACAGCGTCTCTTCCTGCTACCCAAGGAGTTTAAATCTCTCATGTGATTGGTCAAACACTGTTTCATTGTATGATTCTTTACAATGACTGAATTTCACTACTTTCTAATGTCTTTGATTTCTTAACGTTTAGGTACTGCAACGTTTATATTCCAAAGTTTTCCATCAAGACCTCCTACGTGCTGAATGACGTGTTGAAGAAAATGGGAATGACTGACATGTTTGATCATGCAGATCTGAGTGGGATTTCAAAGCTGCATGACTTGGCTGTCTCTGAGGTAAGGACAAAACATTCAGTTCGTTTCATTCTGTCCACATCCAGCTCACAGTTTTTGTTCTCTAAGGTTGTGCACAGAGCTGCTCTGGATATTGATGAGGCAGGAGCCACCGCTGCTGCTTCCACTGGGGTTGCCATTAATGAAACCTCCTGCTTGAAGCCAGATTTGAAATATGATCGGCCCTTCATTCTGATGATCGTTGAACGGAGCACAGAAATCATCCTTTTCATAGGCAAGGTTGTCAACCCAAGCCTCTGAAGGAAGTGGTCACGATAAATGTGAAATCTAAAGGGGAATAAATGGTTTCTTTAATGACTGTAGATCATTTCTCAGTGTTTAAATGTGTTAACAGTTCAGTTCTTTACCTGCTGCCATGAGATGTGCATGTGATCAATCACTAGCTGAACATCTCCAGCTGGATATTTGGGCAGTTTATGCAAGGAGTTAATCAAACCTGGTGTATTATTCTGAACATAAATTGGCACACCACAAAAAATGTCCACCTAACCAAGTTTTAAAATGTTACATCCAGCCAAAAAGACTTTTTGATCTTGTTTTGACTGACTTCCTAAATAAGAACTGATTGTGTAAGAATAATCTTGTTTTCAGAATGTAAGATTTATTTTGTCTTGCTAGCCTGAAAATTTGAATCAAATTAAGTCAGATTTTTCTGCCAATGGAGTAAGAAAATTTTATTTGGTAAGATTATTGAAAAACTTGATTGACTAAATTTTTTTATTCAAGAATATTATAAAAGTAAAAATTTCTTACTCCATTGGCAGAAATTTTTGACTTAATTTGAGTCAAATTTTCAGGCTAGCAAGACAAATCTTACACATTCTGAAAACAAGATTATTCTTACACAATCAGTTCTTGTTTAGTAAATCTCAAAACAAGATCAAAAAGTCTTTTTGGCTGGATATAAGATTTTAAAACTTAGTAAGATGGACAGTTTTTGCAGTGCACCTACTGTGTGCAAGGCAGTAACTCTTCTTTAATGTAAACTTAATCGACTCAATATGGTTTGCTCAAAACTAGTTTTTACGAGGTGTTTTTTTTTTAACTTAAAAACTTGCTTTACTTAATTACCGAGGTGATGCACAATTTTGTATTTGTCAATTCCTCACTTGGATCTTAATGTTATGGTTTTGGCAAAATTAAATCTATTTTTAAATTCTAACGTGCTATTTGGGAAATTTTTTTGGACTCCTTTCTGCAGATTCTGCAGTAATCACAACCTAAATATTTGAAATTGAGTGTATGGTGTTCGGAATATCTCATGAACCACGAGACAGATTTTTAGTAAAACGAGATTAAATTAAAATTTGAAAAGACTGAGTCAACACAATCAAGCACGAGTCCAAGCTTATTAAACACAACTTCCTCGGGCTGAGGCTGCACTGCGTAGAGGCGCGTCCCCCAGATGGTGAATGGGGGAACCCTGCTATGTAGGGGTGTGCCTGAATAGGCTGAAACACTGCAAAAACTGTCCACCTAACCAAGTAAAATTTTATATCCAGCCAAAAAGTCGTTTTGAGACGGATTTACTAAACAAGAACTGATTGTGTAAGAACAATCATCTTGTTTTCAGAATGTGTAAGATTATTTGTCTTGTTAGCCTGAAAATGACTCAAATTAAGTCAAAATCTGCCAGTGGAGTAAGACAATTTTACTTGGTAAGACTTCTTAAAATACATGATTTGACTCTATTTTTTCTTATTTCAAGAATCAAGAAAGTTGAGATGAAGGGAGGAAAGCACAAACAGGAAGATTGTGCAAGCAGAGAGAGAGCTGCGTGAGTGTGTGCGCTCAGCACGGTGGCACAATAAAAACGCCATAGTTGGAGGACCTCTGTCACAAGAGAGGCATGTGTAGCACTGAGCCAATTTGCAAGTATGATGTTTTAGCCTTCAAGGTGGATAAATGTGGCTTGCAGCCTTGCACTGATAACCTTGTCACATCATCAGTTACCCCGTATGCTTTGCATGCCAATACAATGGCCCCGTCCGTGTAATTTCTTTTTTTAATCTTAGTTTAAAAATTCCAAAATTTCTTCAGCTTTCACAGTGTCTCGGCTCACTCTCTCCCAATCTCTCTCCCTCCCTCTCTGTCTGTCTGTCTCTGTCTCTCTCTCTCTCCTTCTCAGTCTGTCTCTCTCTCTCTCTCCCTTCCTCCTCTCAACTTTCCTTCTGTTCCCTCGCAGCTCTGTCTCTGTGCTTGGAACTTAAGTTGTATGTAAATTAACCACACAAGCAGCCAATCACAGACAGGTTTTTTTCTTCCAATCAAAGCACGTCTTGCAAAGCTACTAAACCAGTAGTTTAATCAGTTTAGCTTGTTAGCTTTTACGCTAGTGCCGACCTAATACATATACAAGGCAATAGCATCAGCACTAGTGTGAAAGCTAACAGGCTAAGCTGGGGTTCTCCTTGAAAGAAGCAGCTCTGTTCTCCATCCACATTTTCGGCTGTGGGCTGAATTGTTTCTACATTCTGTCAACGCTCTCTGGTTCCATTTAAAAGAGCTGATTGTCAGATATTTTCAAAGATTAACCTTCAGGGTGGTGTCGAGTCCGGTCCGGTTCGGTTCTGCTGGGCTGTCGGTTGCTCGGACCGTCCCGTCTCTCTTTGTCTGCTCAAATCTGGTGCTGCTGGCTGCTTCTTCGGCTGGTTCGCTGGAGAATCAGAGGACGTCCTCCTGCAGGCTTGTTGACGGTTATAAAACTCTTAGGCTAACATATGAATGAAGAAAGACGGTAATCTTCAGCTTTAGACATGTTTATTCAGCGAGAGAGATGGAAACCGGTCCGTACAACGAGATGGTTAGTGGGCTCTGAACAAAGGGCGCGCATCTGCCTGACGGGCGCGCTCACGGTCTGACGGGCGCGCTCACGCGTCTTAAAGGCACTGTACATGAAAATTCACCACAGTGGATAATGCTAGCTGCCTCGCACTGATGACCTAGTCAACTTCATCATTTACCCAGCATGCTTTGCGTGTAAGTAAAATGGCCCCATCCGTGTTAATATATATTTTTAATAATTTACTAAACTAAACAGTCTACAGTATTTTTACAGAATACAGTTTATTTTACAGTTAATCCATCCATTCATCCATCCATTTTCTTCCGCCTATCCGGAGTCGGGTTGTGGGGGCAGCAGCTTCAGAAGGGAGGCCCAGACCTCCCTCTCCCCAGCCACTTCTTCCAGCTCCTCCGGGGGGAACTCCAAGGCGTTCCCAGGCCAGCCGAGAGACATGGTCCCTCCAGCGTGTCCTGGGTCTTCCTCGGGGCCTCCTCCCGGTGGGACGTGCCCAGAATACCTCACCAGGGAGGCGTCCAGGAGGCATCTTAC
>NW_013952703.1:283745-284876 GCF_001266775.1 Austrofundulus limnaeus
AAATCAATGTCATGTGTCTTGAAATTATATCTCTGAGTGTGTGAACCTTTAACTCTTGTCCACCCCCCTTGTACCAAAACCTCTGCATAATGTAAATATGAAGACACAAAAATTTAAAATGTTGGAATCATGACAAAACAAAAATAAAAACAAAACAAAACAAAATCCACAAAGTAGAGTAAATCTTTCTTTTCTTCACCAAAAATCAACACAGATATATTTCAAAACATAGAGTAAATGTCAAAAATAACAAAAAACAGATTATATGTAGAAAAACTTCAAGGAGGGATCTATTACCTTCAGAATGAGCTACCAAAAATAACAAACAAAATCAATCTATCTAGAGCCCAAGTCACTTACCTACAAATGAAAATTCAAACAAAAGACATTATCTCTAACCTCCATATACTAAAAAAACATGAGAAAACTGCATATCAAATAAAATATCACTCATTCTGACAAACAGAGCCCTCAAATTATAGAAAAACTTCAAACAAACAACTTATTAAAGGTACATCTCCAGAATTCTCTGATGTACTCCAAACTCCTCATCTGACACCTCACCACAAAGCAATGTCATCTGAACTTGACCTCCCTGCACTACAACACCAACCCATCACTAACAGAGCCAACCTCTGTTTTATGTTCAACTTCTGCAAATCAATTTTACTATTTTATCCAGAAACTCCTTGTACTAACATCTCTACAAATGAACCTACTCTACTTCCCGACCAAGTCATAGCAGTACTTGTTGATTGACAAAGAACAGTACATGCTAACCTACCCCCAACTGAGATGGACACATACAACATCCTAAAAACTTTGTTCAGGGCCCCAGTTAGGATTAACTGGACCCTGCGCCGGCACTGCTTGTCCTTCAACATTACCTCCAACACCCTGATTATTGTACGAATAGACGGTACTTGGGCAACTCCTCCACAAATGTCCATATTGCCCACAACCATAGCATGGCCCTATAGACTGGGGGGGTCTTTGGTTATAATTTCCACCCCCTCTGTTGGTCTGAAACTTTGGTGGTCCCCAAGGAGGATACCCCTCCATCTGCTGTTGCACTGGTGAGGCCATCATCGGCCATAAGGGTTGTTGAATCTGGGGTTGAGGACTTTGTTG
>NW_013952703.1:289370-291817 GCF_001266775.1 Austrofundulus limnaeus
TCTCACCGCAGACAACTCCAGAGTGGAAGTACGTCCAGCCCCTTTCAAGAAGACTGGTTCCAGAAATAGAGCCATGCGTCGAGGTGAGGCCAATTATTTCTAGCCGAAACCTCACAGCCTCGCACATTAGCGGTTCCTTCCCCACCAGAGAGGTGACGTTCCACGTCCCAAGAGCTAGCGTCTGCAGCCAAGGATCAGACCGCCAGGGTCCCCTCCTTCGACCGCCGCCCATTACACATTGCGCCCGACCCCTTTGGCCCCTCCTACAGGTGGTGAGCCCATTGGAAGGGGTACCCACATCTCGTCTTCGGGCTGAGCCCGGCCGGGCTCCGTGGGTGAAAGCCCGGCCACCAGGTGCTCGCCATCGTGCCCCACCTCCAGGCCTGGCTCCAGAGGGGGGCCCCGGTGACCCGCGTCCGGGCGAGGGAACGCCAGATCCAAAGTTTATGTCCATCATAAGGGGTCAGTGTTACTAAACTAAACAGTCTACAGTATTTTTACAGAATATGTTTTACAGTTAAAATATATGTTAATCAAAGTAAGTCTAGTGTCACAAATAATCGTGGATCCCTTTAATGGAAGTTTGCTAGACAAACTTTTGACGTGTAAACACACAACTTATTCATGTGTTAAGTATTCTGTTTATTGTTTTTGTTTTTCATTCATTTACGTGCATCTCTAGCTGATGGAGGATCACATAACTTGTTCATTTGCTAAGTACTCTGTTTATTGTTTGTGTTTTTCATACATTTACATGTGAACAGCATCTGAGATTGCATCTCCAGCTGATGGAAGATTAATGGCCTATTTTATCCTTCATTCAGTGTTAATTCAAACAAACTTTGTTTTATATTAATTTTCTGTCTTTTGGCACTTGCATAACCATGACGTGCATGGTGGACGTTGACCGCCAACTTCATTTTTTATTTTAATACCTACTGATACTGGTGATGAAAGAGCTGTTATCTTTGAACTGCAAATGTTCTAAGAATACCCTGTCATAATGTGCAAACCCCCTAAATAATGCTAATGTGAGTTTTGCTCCTTGAGATAAATGATTGAAGTGGTGAACTGGCTAACAACATTAGCACAAATTAACTAAAATTTAATGTCACAACACAGGCAGTTCTTTAGTTTTTATGTTTTTATGCCTCTAGTCCGGTCCACCTTGGTGTCTGTGGTTATGCTTCAGTTTGACTTCTGCAAACAGACGCCAGCTCCCAGGAAAGAAAATCAGAAGGAGTAGATAACATTTCTTAACCTGCTTCTGTGAGATTAGGAATGCCTCCAAAGTCAAAACATGAGGTAAAATCAGATGTTGGCCAAATCTACAAAGAACAAAAATGTTTCTTTGTAAAACTATTTAAAAAAGGTAAGTGTAAATGTAGGCTACTGTATATATAGTGAATCACGCGACCATGAAAGGAATGTGTGTACAGAAAATGGATGGATC
Organism: Austrofundulus limnaeus; assembly: GCF_001266775.1. NCBI lineage: Eukaryota > Metazoa > Chordata > Actinopteri > Cyprinodontiformes > Rivulidae > Austrofundulus > Austrofundulus limnaeus. The sequence goes on from NW_013952703.1 coordinate 290,824, forward strand.
TATCTATCTATCTATCTATCTATCTATCTATCTATCTATCTATCTATCTATCTATCTATCTATCTATCTATCTATCTATCTATATTTTTACCAACATTGACATTAAAATAAGGGAAGAATTTAATAACATTTAACATTAAAATAAAAACATTTTGAACACTGTCTTTGACAATTAAAACTATTATCTTTATTAGTAATTATTACTTTACATATATAACTATGACATTACATTTTTAAAATAAAAAGATTTTGAACAGTCTTTGACAATGAAAACAATTATCTTTATAACTTATTACTTTACGTATATAACTACATGACATTTTTAAAAATTAAAATAAAAAAATTTGAGCACAGTCTTTGGCAATGAAAACAATTGACTTTATAACATTATTATTACTTTACATTTAAGCCATTGGCAATTAGATTTCTCAATTTTGTCAGAAATAGGAAACAGAAACAGGTTTATTTAACAGTTCTTGGGTTTATTAATAACTTTGTTAAAAGGTAAAAGAAATATCTGACTTTATTTTTAATTAAAATATTAGCAGAAATGTAGCTTCTACACTTTTTTACCTCTCTTTGTTAAAGTGGTCTAGCCCAGCACCTGACAGCCAATGAGAAGAGACGCGACCTAAACCGTCAAAGAAGTGAAAGTACCCAAACTGACATAAGCATAAGAATTTACGTGTAAAGTACGCGTTGGTGGCGCGCAAGGGCATAACTTTAGATCTAACATTGGGGGTTTATGCTCTCTGTCCATTTATTTATTGAATGAATTACTTTTGTAAAATGATTCAGGATATTTTAGGGTTAAAATAAATTGTAATACTTTTACTGTGATTTACTTAACTTTCCTGTTTTCTCTGTATTTATTCTGCTCCTTTTCTGTTCCACATCAGTTCAACAAGTAAGAAAAAAAATATATTTTTCTGCATTTTTTTTCCAGCAGTAACACACATTTTACATTTTTAAGATTTACTATATAACATAACTT
>NW_013952703.1:298250-301233 GCF_001266775.1 Austrofundulus limnaeus
CGTCAAAAGAGGCCATCTTGATGCTGTAGCTTCTGACGTCCGAAGCCACTGATTAAAGAAACAGTCATAAGATATTATTAGATACGGACGGTGGACAGTGTCAAGGTGGCAAAGATAATTAATCCACCACAAACTAATCAATTTTTAGTATTTTTAATATGTTATATAGTATTAGTATTGTATTTTATATGGTTTAACACTTAAAAAATTACATACATAAGTTAACAATTTTAATTGAATTTTATTGCAGAAAAATCTGCTGTATTTTACAACTCGGTTTAGACAGTTTACACAAACAAGGTTTTAAGTAAGTTTTAAACTCTTCTCATGATCAACTTAACTCAGACAAATTGAGCAAATGACATTATACAATGATGAGATCATATTTTAAGTAAAGAACTGGTGATTCAATATTTCACAGGCTGACGTTGGGTTTGCAACACGTAAGCTTTTTCATCTAATTTTCATTTTTTTTAACCTGAAATTATTTTATAACTACTGCAAGTGTCACTATTGAGTGACCAACACAGTATCAATACAGAGCCGACACAGTTTGTGTAGTGTTTCAATACACCCATTGAGGTTCCATCATCCCATCACTATACCAGCCCGTAAAAACACCACCACCACCAGTAGTAGCTGCAGAAAATGGACAGGCCTGCGAATAAAATAGAACTTATTTTCAATGGGCCGAAATTAATGTTAGCTTTAGCTTGGATGCTAGCTAGCTTTCTAGCATCCCATATAATCTCATTGCATTTGAGCTAGCATGGCCTGCTAACAATTTAGCTTAACCATAGCAAAATAGTTTGAAACTCACTGCATTTCTGCCATAAGGTTCGGTATCCTCCAGCTGTACACTTCACTCTCCAGCACCGAAGTGAAGACCAAACAGTCACAGAAACAGCAAAGAAAAAAAACAAAAAGCTTTTTTTGTGAAAGCTAAAAAAACTCCAGTCATGTCTTCTCTTCGGCTCCGGAAAACTGCATCATGTTGCTGAAGGTCCATAGTTCACTGACGCCAAATATTGTCGTGGAAATTTTCCACTAAGGCAGAAACACGTGAATAACAGAAAAGTGCACTGCATGGTTTGGTCGTCAAATGATTTAATAAGGTGTCCATTATGCAGAGATGAGTGGCAACTGGACAGAGGGATCAGTAACTCTGTCCAGTCATCACTGAGCTAACAGGAAATGCATATAAATACTTCCAGGTGGAGTCCGTGAACAGCCAATCACAATATTACAAGTTTATCCAGGCAATATGAAATGAGAACAAGGTTGTACACACCAGACGGCGTCTTTAAGAATCATGAGAACAGATTATACAAATGTGGCAGTAATCAGAGTGAGATACAGAACAGGAACATGTCAAGGCAGTGTGAACAGAAATGAGCAGGCACGTGGTTATAATTATTCCAGCACACAAGCAATATCAGTTCATAAACTGAGGGTCAAAGCAGATGATGCACTTCTAAACTGCCCTCTTGTTCCAGAGACTATTGATCTCAAATAAAAACTTTTACTTTATCAAAATGTCAAATACCCAAAATTGATAATATCCATTTTACACAGCTGGAATCCTACATTTATGCACTAAAAACAAGCTATTTTTAACAGCCACAGATGTGTGGTAAACTTGAGCTACAGACTAAATCACACATTCACTTCCTAATAAGTTTATACTAATAAGTTTATACATTAAAATGTAAGTGGAAATGTGTGTGAACTTGGAAATTGCTGAACTGAATTGCCCTTTATGATAAAGTTGTCTGAATCACAGGTTCCATTAGAAAAGACCATTTCTTCACCAACAATCAAGAGCTCACAAATGTGTGCACTCTGATTTCAAACTTTAACCTTGTTTTTATAATCCGTCTCATAGGTCATGATATTAACACTACACTCAATTTCAATATATTTAGGCTGTTACAAATCTCATTACAGTAGTTTCAGTCTGTAGACGAGAGCTTAACAATTTTAAATAGATTCAGTTTTGCCAAAAATCATATCCAAGTGAGGAACTGACAAATAAAATTGTTCACCTTGGTCATGAAGAAGTCAAAATAAAAAACACCTCGTAAAATCAAATGTAAGAAAACCATATTTAATAAGTCACTTAAGTTTACATTAAAGCAGAGCATCTACTGCCTTGCACACGATGTTAGGTGCCATTTTGTGCTCAGAATATTACACCAGGTTTGATTTACTCCTTGTATAAACTACCAAACTTATCCAGCTGTAGTGTGCAGCTAGTGATTGATCACATGTACATCTCATGGCAGCAGATGAGAACTGAACTGTTAACACATTTAAACACTGAGAAATGATCTATAGTCATTAAGGAACCCCATTTATTTATTCCCCTTTGGATTTCACAGTTATCAGCTATGAACTGACCACTTCCTTCAGGAGGCTTGGGTTGACAACCTTGCCAATGAAAAGGATGATTTCTGTGCTCCGTTCAATGATCATCAGAATGAAGGGCCGATCGTATTTCAAATCTGGCTTCAAGCAGGAGGTTTCATTAATGGCAACCCCAGTGGTAGCAGCAGCGGTGGCTCCTGCCTCATCAACATCCAGAACAGCTCTGTGCACAACCTTAAAGAACAAAAACAGTGAGCTGGATGTGGACAGAATGAAACGAACTGAAGGTTTTGTCCTTACCTTAGAGACAGCCAAGTCATGCAGCTTTGAAATCCCACTCAGGTCTGCATCAACAAACATGTCAGTCATTCCCATTTTCTTCAACACGTCATTCAGCAAGTAGGAGGTCTTGATGGAAAACTTTGGAATATAAATGTTGCAGTACCCAAACATGGAGAAGAAACTAAAAACATTACAAAGTAATGAAATTCAGTCATTTTAAGTAATCATACAATGAAACAGTGTTTGACCAATCACACGTGAGATTTAAACTCCTTGGGTAGCAGGAAGAGATGCTGTGCTCAAGGCAAGTTTCCAGTCCTAAACCAGCTGATCA
>NW_013952703.1:301288-303134 GCF_001266775.1 Austrofundulus limnaeus
TATTACCTGGACTTTCCCACCCTCAACCATTCAGTGACATGAGCAGGACTGATGATGTTCTCCAGGGTTCTCATATCATCAGGCATCAGCAGCAACATGGAGTAGGAGTTGTTGAAGGGAAGGTGGAGGACTGAGGTGTTGATTGCTTCATCATAAAGATAGAAGGATTCTTCTGTTTTCATCATCTGGACTGAAACCTGGAAAATACAAGCAATCATTTGAGGCCATGATATACATTACAAGGCACTGCAGTTAGAATTGTTCAAAAATAAAGTTTGTAGTTACAAACCGTTTCATTTTCAGCTACATGAAACTCATCCATCTTTGTCAGGGCAGGATTAAACGCAGTCACCCAATTTCCTGTTTGATCAACAGAAACAACTTTGGTGTCACATCAGCAACAAACAAGTCTTATAACATTTTTACCTTTGTAGTAAATGAAGCTGAGGAGAAACAGGACTGTATTTGGAGACAGACTGTCGACCACTTCCTTGATCTTTCCATTGGTTTCATCTGAAACGTATTTATTGATGGTGTTGATGGAGTCTTGTGTTTTGAAGTCAACAGTGAAGCCCTCAGTGCAATAAAAGTGCTTCAAGACCTCCAGGAACTCAGGCAGGGGGTTGAACAGGTGGTCTACAAACACAGCAGTATCTGCACTGTTGACCTCCTCTGCTTGTTTGCTTCTAACAATACGACAGAAACCCTGGTTTACATCTGTTTGGGACAGATTGAAGTTACTGAAAGCCAGACCATCAAAAATCTGTTGGTGGGTCTCTCCTCGTGCCCCAACAGAGAAAGCAGCCAAGATGACAGAAACACAAACAGGTGAGAAGAAGATGTTTTTTCCTTGAGAATCAGAATTGACCAGTTCCCTGTACAGACTGAAGGCAAAGTCTTTGTTGGCTGAAGTCACCAGAGATAATCTGTTGTAGCTCTCCTCTGTGGCTCCTTGAGCACGGCATGGCTGGGGATCACCTCTCCCCACATAGATCACTGCTGAGACAATCCAGAGAACCACAGCTGCATGCATCATGGAGATCTGAGAGAAAACAGTGCATTGTGTTGTTTACACAACATTTACCATAATACATCAAAAATCCTATTTGAAAAGACCCACAATTAAAAAATTTCTGCATAAAGAAATCCAGTGCCAATCATTAAAAAAAATAATTCTTTGGGACCCCCATTTTTAATAAATACCTTGGATTATTGTAAATCAATCTAACAAAACTTCACATGCCTTTACACCACAATATTGATTAGAACTGCTCTTGTTTTATTTTATCTAAAATGTCTTAACGTTGATCAAAAATATTGCTACTGACTCAAACCCTCTTACCTTTAACCAGGCCAAACACATTGAAACTGGTGAAGTGAGGAGGAACTGATCAGACCATATATATAAGAACACTCAGTGAACTCAACCAGACACAGGTGAAAACAATCAAGACAATCAGAGACAGAACAGCATTTGTCAACCGCCAATAAAATAAAATAAAAAAACATAAGAATAAGAATAAGAAGGTCTCGGATGAGCAGCAGGGAGCAGCGCTGTATTGGGAGGAAGGTGTCCAAGGTTGAGAGCTGGAAGAACCTGTCTGTGAAAATCACAACAAATATTTTGATATTTGGCGGTGAGCATAAGCTGGTGTGTGACTGGACTGGATGGCGTCTCAGGTAGATGACGAAGATGAAATGGATGTACAGTAAATGAGTGGACTCAGGTAAATGGAAGAGGACAAGGAAGAAAAAAGGGAGAAGAGAAAAGTTGGGCTGGAAACTCAAAACGCTCGTTAGAGGAAGTTAGCTCGGAAGAGGAAAATGGAGGAGCTTGTAAAAAGAT
>NW_013952703.1:304284-306041 GCF_001266775.1 Austrofundulus limnaeus
ACACACACACACACACACACACACACACACACACACACACGAATGCACGCATCCCCCCCGCGCGCGCGTGACAAACACGGACAAACACGGGTGCTGACTGACACGCCCTGCGCGTGTATCCAAAGCTTTTGCTGTCCTGCTGTTCTTATCGGGGAGGGGTCTGTGGGTCAGGGAGGGGTCTGTGGGTCAGGGTTGTCTGAGGAGGAAGCAGATGAAGGGAGTTGCGCACGGGAACTTTTATTTAAGTCTGAATATGAAGGTAAATTAAATCTCTGACAGTGATCATTGCACAGTGTGGCTCTAATTCACCACTTCACCATCTGTGTCGCAGTTTCCCGTCTCCAAAATGAGCGTACGCATGGGTCAGAGCTCGCGTGAGGCACCGCACATTTTCACATCAAGTTTGGATTTTATAAATCACAACCATGGCGTAAAAAGTGGCGTACGCAAGTTTCTGGGCTCAAATTGTGCGTACGCCAGTTTTATAAATCCGACCCCAGGAAATTACAGACCAATAGCTTTAACATTTAACATTTGCAAAATAACGGAAAAAATGATAAATGAATGATTAACATATTATATAGAAAAGAAAGAACACATGTCAACATTTCAAAGTGGGTTTAGAAAAGGAAGGAACACGATGGATCCACTATTATGTCTGGAGCATGAAATTAGGAAAGCACAAATAAAGAGTGTAGTAGCTGTATTTTTTGATGTAGAGAAAGCTTACGACATGATGTGGAGAGGTTTACTTATAAAACTAAAGAAGATAGGAATTAAAGGACAAATGTTTAAATGGATCAAAGATTTATCAGAAAGAAAAATACAGGTAAAAATGGGTCAACAATATTCAAACAAATATGTAATAGAAAACGGTACACCTCAAGGAAGTATAGTCAGTCCATTATTATTTTCTTTGCTAATGATGATATGTTTAATGATATAGAAGAGGGGATGGGAAGGTCGTTATTTGCAGATGACGGGGCTTTATGGAAAAGAGGGAAAAATATAGAATTTATAGCAAAGAAGATACAGACAGAAATTAGGAAGGTGGAAAATTGGTCACACAAATGGGGATTTAAATCCTCCGTTGAGAAAACTAAAATAGTAATTTTCACAAGGAAAAAGATAATTAACAATGTTGAAATTAAATTATATGGAAAAGTTCTTGAGCGTGTGAAACAATTTAAATTTCTAGGAATATGGTTTGATGAGAGAATAACATGGTCAGTTCATATCCAAAAAGTAGAAGATAAATGTAAAAAAATATTAAATATATTAAGATGTTTAATAGGAAGAGACTGGGGAGCAGACAGGAAGTCACTCAAAACTATTAATACAGGGCTCATCAGATCAACACTGGACTATGGAAGCATTGTTTACAATTCAGCATCAGATACATCTTTAAAAAAAATTAAACAATATTCAATATCAGGTATTAAGAATAATTACAGGAGCATTTAAAACAACACCCACAGGAGCAATATTAGTAGAAATGGGAGAATCACCATTAGACATCAGAAGAGAACAGTTAGCGTTAAATTATTGGGTAAATTTAAAAGGACATGAACAAAATCATCCAACACAACAAGTCTTAAAATCATGCTGGGAAAAGGAAAAAAAAGAAACTAAAAGTTTTGGTTGGATCATAAATCAGAAAACAACAGAAATACAAATCAGTAACATAGATGTTAGTCCAACAATACCAATACCAGTCATACATCCATGGATACAGTGGTTTGCAAAAGTATTCATAC
>NW_013952703.1:307268-356603 GCF_001266775.1 Austrofundulus limnaeus
GCCCCCAGGGCCAGCAGCGACAAACTCATGGGCCCCACTGGCACCCGCCATACCAAAGCAGATCCAGGACAGGCCCAGAGGCCCCGAGCCCCAACAGGCAGTCACCAGGCCAGGCCAGGCCAGGCCGGCACACACCCCAGCGCCCAGCCCCAGACCCCGGGAACCCCCAGCATGCCGGCGGCCAGCCACACATCCCACCAGAGGGCCGAGTAGCAGCGGGCCCCCAGATAAACCAGCAGTAGGGGCAGCCCAGACCGCAGCCTGACAAATACCCAAACATACACAATCGCACCATATCTTCTGTTAATAACTACAGTATGTTATCTGCTTATAGCTTTTAAAATAAGTAATGCATCTCGTAATTTGACCCAGGAGATGACATTTCACATGTCAGTGTGCTGTACAAAACTATTGGAAAAACGTGTTTGGTGATCAGGGTCAAGGTCCAGTTTGCTCGCCCACAGACGACTGTGCAAATACAGTACGTGACAGGCTGGCATCCAAATCCAGTGCAGGTTGCTCAGAAATTAGATTAGAATGAGGCTTCACTACAACATGTCAGAGTTACAGAAGTTAGATGAGACGCTGCTTGACAATCAAAGGGAAGTATCGTGCTAGTGGTCTCCCAGATTTGCAAATATGTTAAATGGGTTTTGTGTGTAATCTTTAATAAATTAATTTTCTCAAAGTTGTCTCTTGTCAATCCATCCAGAATCAAAAGGACCCAGTGAAGAGTTTCTTAAACTTTTAACAGGTTCCATTAGAAAAGACCATTTCCTCACCACACAATCTCAAAGCTCACAAGTGTGCACTCTACATAATGATTCAATCATTTCAAATTTTAATTTTGTTTTACTAAAAATCTGTCTCATTGCTCATGATATTCTGAAAACTATACACTCAATTTAAGTGTTGTTACAGATTGCAGTTTTAGTCTGTAGACAAGCCCAACAAAAAAAATTTCCCAAATAGCACAATATAATTTAAAATAGATACAATTTTGCCAAAGATCATAATATTCAAGTGAGGAATTGACAATTCAAAATTGTGAATGACCTCAGTCTTTAAGTATAGCAATTACCAAAAAAATAAATAAAATAAAATAACATACCTGATAAAATCAAGTTGTGAAGCAAACCATATTAAATGAGTCACTTAACTTTACATTAAAGCAGAGCACCTACTGCCTTGCACACAGTAGGTGCCAATTTGTGCTCAGAATATCACACCAGGTTTGATTAACTCCTTGCATAAACTGCCCAAACATCGAGCTGTAGATGTGCAACTAGTGATTGATCACATGCACACCTCATGGCAGCAGATGAGAACTGAACTGTTAACACATTTAAACACTGAGAAATGATCTATAGTCATTAAGGAACCCCATTTATTTATTCCCCTTTGGATTTCACAGTTATCAGCTATGAACTGACCACTTCCTTCAGGAGGCTTGGGTTGACAACCTTGCCTATGAAAAGGATGGTTTCTGTGCTCCGTTCAATGATCATCAGAATGAAGGGCCGATCATATTTCAAATCTGGCTTCAAGCAGGAGGATTTACTAATGGCAACCCCAGTGGAAGCAGCAGCAGCGGTGGCTCCTGCCTCATCAACATCCAGAGCAGTTCTGTGCACAACCTTAAAGAACAAAAACAGTGAGCTGGATGTGGACAGAATGAAACGAACTGAAGGTTTTGTCCTTACCTCAGAGACAGCCAAGTCATGCAGCTTTGAAATCCCACTCAGGTCTGCATGATCAAACATGTCAGTCATTCCCATTTTCTTCAACACGTCATTCAGCACGTAGGAGGTCTTGATGGAAAATTTTGGAATATAAAGGTTGCAGTACCTAAACGTTGAGAAGAAACCAAAGACATTAGAACGTAGTGAAATTAAGTCATTGTGAAGAATCATACAATGAAACAGTGTTTGACCAATCACATGTGACATTTAAGCTCCCTGGGTAGCAGGAAGAGATGCTGTGCTCAAGGCAAATTTCCAGTCCTAAACCAGCTGATCAAAGCACCGCAGATTCTATAGACAAGATAAAGCAGAGATTTATGGAAACTTAAATGTGGTTCTTATTACCTGGACTTTYCMRCCCTCAACCATTCAGTGACATGAGCWGGACTGATVATGTTYTCCAGGGTTCTCATATCRTCAGGCATCAGCAGCAACATGGAGYAGGASTTGTTGAAGGGAAGGTGGAGGACTGAGGTGYTGATTGCTTCATCATAAAGATAGAAGGATCCTTCAGTTTTCATCATCTGGACTGAAACCTGGAAAATACAAGCAATCATTTGAGGCCATGATATACATTACAAGGCACTGCAGTTAGAATTGTTCAAAATAAAGTCTGTAGTTACAAACTGTTTCATTTTCAGCTACATGAAACTCATCCATCTTTGTCAGGGCAGGATTAAATGCAGTCACCCAATTTCCTGTTTGAGCAACAAAAACAACTTTGGCGTCACATCAGCAACAAACAAGTCTTTTGATATTTGATGATTTTTACCTTTATAGTAAATGTAGCTGAGGAGAAACAGGACTGTATTTGGATACAGACTGTCGACCACTTCCTTGATCTTTCCATTGGTTTCATCTGAAACGTATTTATTGATGGTGTTGATGGAGTCTTGTGTTTTGCTGAAGTCAACAGTGAAGCTGTCAGTGCAATAAAAGCGCTCCAAGACTTCCAGGAACTCAGGCAGGGGTTGGAACAGGTGGTCTACAAACACAGCAGTATCTGAACTCATGTCCTCAAGTGATTGTTTGCTCGTAACAATTTGACTGAAACCCTGGTTTACATCTGTTTGGGACAGATTGAAGTTACTGAAAGCCAGACCATCAAAAATCTGTTGGTGGGACTCTCCTCGTGCCCCAACAGAGAAAGCAGCCAAGATGACAGAAACACAAATAGGTGAGAAGAAGATGTTTTCTCTTCGAGATTCAGAATTGGCCAGCTCCCTGTACAGACTGAAGGCAAAGTCTTTGTTGGCTGAAATCACCAGAGATGATCTGTTGTAGCTCTCCTCTGTGGCTCCATGAGCACGGCATGGCTGGGGATCACCTCTCCCCACATAGATCACTGCTGAGAAGATCCAGAGAACCACAGCTGCATGCATCATGGAGATCTGAGAGAAACCAGTGCATTATATTGTTTACATAACATTTACAATAACACATCAAAAAGCCTATTTGAAAAGACCCACTATTAAAATGTTTCTGCATATAGAAAAATCCAGTATCAACCATTAAGAAAAATTATTCTTTGGGACAAAGTTTTATTTTAACAAACTTATCTTAACATAGATCAAAATCATTGCTACTGACTCAAACCCTCTTACCAAAACCAGGCTAACAAAAGAGACTGGTGTAGTGAGGAGGAACTGATCAGACCATATAAAGTATATAAGAACACTCAGTGAACTCAACCAGACGCAGGTGAAAACAATCAAGACAATCAGAAACAGAACAGATCAGTAGGTGGCGGTAATGCACACCTTCCGTTGTTTGACAACCGCCATAAAACACCACACAAGAAGAAGAAGAAACAGAACAGCAGGGCTGGTGAAACAGGAATTCATGAAAGCAGCATTTCTTGATGGAATACAATTCACCTGCTCCCTTTTTATTAGTGATGGGCAAGTGAAGCTTTCTGAAGCACTGAAGCTTGCTTTGGAAAATGATTCATTACTCTAATCTTTTCAACACTGTCCTCTTTGGCGCAATCATATGGTAAAAAGTATGAAGAGCAGCTTGAAGCAACACAAAACGAAGCTTCATCATGATGGAGTTGACGGCTGTTTGTTCATTTGTTAGGAAACATTTCTGTATGATTGCAGGTTTTCACTGTGCTGCATTGAACATGTATTTTTGTTTTGTGTGTGTGTGAATGAATAAATAAAGTCATGGTTGTTTATGGTTTATTATGAATAAACTTAAATTGTGCCATGGTGTGACTTTCTTTAAAGAATTTTTTTTGGTATTTTTTTTATTTGTGTGTGTGGTGGTGGAAGTGCTCATGAACTTTTAAAATAAATACATAAGACATAAGATTATTTTATTTGATTTTTATATATTGGTATTGGCATTGGTAATTGGGGATGGGTACAACCCAGGTGAGCGGGGGCCTCATAAGTGGGCCCATTGCTCTCCCCAAAAGATACTGGGCTTTAATCAAACCTTTTTGTCCCTCGGATGAAGGACCCCAGGTTAGAAACCTTCAGTGTTCTAAGCTTCTCGGGATCCACAAAGGGGTCTCCAAGAATTCTTTCCCTTAGACTACTCAGAGCCAAGCATTGGCCTAAGTAGTGCAAAGAGGTCTCTGATTCAATGCCGCAGGCATCACACAGACCACTGTCTTGGAGTNATAGTTATATGTACAATTACGCTGTAAATTTTTCTCCTATTCCACCCTCATCATTTTATTAATCTCTTTTAATTCCAACTATTTCCTTCAAAACACATTTACCACCTTTTTTATATGAATTTTCAGCTGTGAAAATTATTTTTTTAATGAATCCTCTGCATTTTTTCTCTATGGTTATTTGCAATGGTTACGTGCAATGACAATAAAGCTGAATTCTATTCTATTCTAAACTGTTGTATGAAAGGGGTTAATAAAGGTAAACACATAAATCAAATATCTTCCTTTATTTGACTTTCGATATAGAATTTTATTTTCAACAGAACTGATTGGGTGAGCATGACAACATTCAAACTTCTGGATTTATAAGGTGCAAAAGACAAAAAATTGGTGCAAGATGCTTGTGATAAAGTGGTTTTTAATAATTAAAAAACAAAAAATAAAACATGAAAACTTGAACATTTGAACAGTTACACATTTTGAACCTTGTGGAAGCTGTCAACTGTGTTTGGATGAAAACATAACAGTGTAGCAGCTTGGATCAAACATTGTCTGAGTCTGATTTCACAAAAAATGTGATAAAAACTTCTTGGTGCTGTCAATCAGTAAAAACAGCTGACATCCAGTAGTAGCGATCAAATCTCCAGACTGCACATTAGGAAGCTCAAACACCATTCAAAGAGCTTTCCTTTCCATTTGCTGATACGTCTATCTCAATATTGAGCCTTGACTTGTATTGGCAGTGTGATAAATCAAACTGTATTAAACAGTGCTTAGATTCCTTCAGGTTTCCCTGTAAGCCACCACTAACAAACAATTACAGGAGCCTGGAACCAGTAGCTCTTATCTCTATTATTACCAAGCCCACATGTGCTTCTCCCAAAATGACAAGCCTGTCAGCCAGCTCCCTCAGAGCTACACTGGTATTGAGCTGTCACACCTAAAATTGTTCTGCAATTTGGAACTGCTTCTTAAACAGGGAGGCAAAAACACCTTTTTTTTGTGACAGCACAGAAAAAGGCCAAGTCGATGCTTTCAATGGTTCAATGTGTCAACTGAAGACAATACTGTTCTCCTTTTTACAACTACCAGAGGGCAGACAGTTTAACACACGGAGAGTACTACCTGAGACATTAGATATAAAAAAAAAAAAAACACTGTAACGATACTTTGCACTCCAAAGCTATGTTAGTGTCATGCTCAAAAGTGTAAGAATTAGCTTTTATAATGGAAGATTAGATCTCTAGTAAAAGCTACTGAGCCCTGAGAAAACTTTGAAGTAAACTAGTTTTAACCCCAACCTTGCAGCACACTAAAATACACATTTCCATAGCATTGTTACATGCTGTACTAGTCTTTGTCCTATTTGATATTCTTGAGCAATAACTCTGACTTAAATGGAAATCGAATGACAATGAAGCAAATTTGAGTTTTGGTCCTTATAAGAGTCTGAATTTGGGTAAAAGAAAAAACTAGTTTCTAGTTAACAACACAAAACATAAAGCTTATTTTAACAAATCAGTGCAAAGGGAGTAGGCACGTTTATCTGGGTCATAATATTTGCAGGTGCAAACAGCAGCTAGTTGTACTGTAGTATTTCTGGTAAAGGCTGGAGAACTCCAGGCAGAAATATTAGATTTCCGCTGAAGTAACTGATTAATGTTAAATTGAGAGTGTTGTAACAGTGTTCAGTGGGAATGTGGTGTGGTTTTGGAATTTTTCTAAGTAAAATGGAAGAGTTGAAAGAATTGATGCGACTGTTACAATCACTTGCGGTTCGGGGGGGGATGTCAGATGAACCACGGTTATGTTTTTCAAATTGGAATTGTTTTAAGACAGCAACAATACACTTGGATCTATGCTTTACTTAGACTAGCCTGATTGAACTAATCTTTTTAATCAAACTGAAGCTATTCAACTGTTTGTTTACAGCAGATTTCGATGTAACTTAGCCACAAAAATGATCCACATCTCTTTAGACTGCAACAGCAAAGTTTTGTAATGAGAGTTTGAACCAATCGTTTAATACTATTGTGGTCATATCTTGATAAGAAAGCTCAAACTGGCTCCGAGTTGAACTCTTTCAACGTTTTGCCATAAAAGACAAAAACAAAAAAACTACATTGCATCCGTAATCCATTTCCAATGTTATACTTGTGGCTGACGCTCGTCCCCACATAGAGATTAGTGATCCCAACGAGTTAAATACAAAATATATGTTTCCAGAATATTGTTATTTCAGCCGGAACAAGTTTTCACCCCAAAGAGTCTGTTCAGGTAAGCAGCGTGGCCAAGTCAGACACACAACAGGTCTGCGACACTTTCGGCACCTTCCAGTCTGAAGAGACAATCCTTCCTGTCCTGTCCTGTAGAGGGACAAGGCCAAAGGTGACGGGACGTAATTATTGCAGGTTGCAAAGAATGTGGGAGCAAAGGGCTGCCAGTACTCAGCAGTGGGTGTTGTGTCAGCTCGGACTGTGGTGTGAGAATCCATTTATTTCGCAACTACTGTTCGCATCTTCTGAAAAAGATAAAGACGTTGTTAAGAATATAGGGAAACAGATAAGTCACAAATTCTCTATCTAAAGGCTTTTAAAGCTACGCTGCGTGTGACCCATAGATGGTAACATCATAAGAATAAAACTCACTTGTGGAAGACTCCTGGGGGCAAGGTAGGGAGGGTGAAGGAAGGGAATCATTCTCAGAGGTTGTTGAACTGAACTGGCTGCCATCAGCTCTGTCGGCAGCTGTGTTGTCTGAGGATTCCACGGTATCGGGGCAGAGGAAAACCTCGATGGGTCCGTTGACGCTTTTGATGTAGATCTGGAGGCTCTGAGCAGTAAGAAAGCAAAAATACGCCAACAAATAAATGGTTCCAGACATATTTTTGTACAATGTTACAACTACTTTAAGATGCAAATTTATTTTATTGTGAAAGAAAAAATACCTGTCATACATAACAATTCACCCAACCCCATCCCCCTCTATACTGTTTATACAAGCTTCCCTCAAGAATCTCTCTTTATAGTATTTTGTTTGTCAGATTTCCTTACATTCGGGCTGTTTACCCAAACTTCTGCTCATGAAAACACCCCCCACATCATGACACTCCCACCACCATGCTTCAGTGAGGATGGTGTTCTTGGCACGATGAGAAGTTTCAGATATTTTGACATACTTGATAGCGAAAGAATTCAATTTTAGCATCATGTGACCACAGAGTACCTTTTACCTTCGTGTTCAAGGAGTCTCCTTCTTGATGGTCCAATCCATGCATTTCCTTAGGCAATATATTTTCCCTGACAATTCTTGTGAAACCCAGTTACGTGCATCATAAAATTGATTCAACAGTTCTCTGTGGGACATCCATGATTTGGGTTATTTACAATCTAACCTTGATCTGCACTTCTTCACCACTTTGTCTCTAAATCTGTGTGGGGAGTCCCTTGGTCTTCATGTTGCCTGTTGCTCGGTGGTAGTTCTTACTATTTTGATGTTGCAATCATGTTGGTTTTGGGGCCCCACTGATGAATCTTATTCAAGGGTAAAAACATGTAACACTTCTTAGTGTTAATTTGTTTGGAATTATTGAAAACATTTTCCCTCATTTAACTTAATTGAGCTAAAGACTTTGTCCAGATCCACTACTTGTACTTAAACTTCATTTAAACTCACGATTGTGAGGCTACAGCATCGATAAAAAGAGGTGAATAATTATGCAACACAATGCAGCAAGAAAATACAGTAAATCCAAAGATTTCCAGTTATGTACCTCTTCTGGGTGTGGCACCTGTATGTTTGAATCTGCAGGAGCCTTGATGACTATCACAGTCTGCTCTTTAAAACTCTGAATCCTTCGGATATCTGCATGTGTTAGGTAGGCATATGTGATCCACGGGGTTAAGGAAAAAAACCGAGTCACTTGGACATAATTTGGAGTTAGCAGTTCTTGATACAATTAGTGTTTTCTTCTTATTAGCAGAAAATGACATTGCAACAAATTGTTACCCCTTAAAATTTTCTAAAAGACCTGTTTTGGCTGTCAACAAAAAAAAAAAAAAATCAGGGAAGCTGACTGTACAAACAAAAGGATATCTATGAGTGTGACGATCCTCACACAACTTTCTAATCTGTTGTGCACAACTTTGGATCAGCTCGTCCAGAATCTTCTCCTCCTCAATAAGAGACATCATCTGTTGACTTATTTTGCCATTGTTCACATTCTTGCCCCTGCACATAAATTTTGGAGTACAAAAAGGTTAATGACAAAACACATCATGCATTAAAACATCATTGAGCTGCTGAAATAGAAGACACATTTGAGAGTAATGCAGTTAAACCGACTTCAAGTTAAATGTTACAGCTTTGGTTTGAAAATAGCATTTAAAAGAGCCAAACATGACGCTACATATATTACTTTTTCTAACTTAATGATCTATGATCAATACTCCCTAAAAGAAAAAGAAAAATCTTTTTAGATGTTTTATTTATTCAAAGGAAACTTAAATATGGTAAATGGACTGTACTTATCTAGCGCTTTTCTATCCATCCAGGACACTCAAAGCGCTTCACACAACAATCTGTGTCCTCGTTTACCCATTACACAGCACTCTATTAGGTCTCTACAAAGATAGCATGTACAACCAATCTGTGGAGACTAATCAGTGCCAATCACATTCATGCACTGATGGGACACACATCAGAGACAGTAGGGTTTAAGTGTCTTGCCCAAGGACTAGGGTGGGGCAATACTGGCAAAAAAATTAAATCATGATTAATTGTGGTATTTAGTTGATAACTATTAATTTGACTATTTATCCCCTGGCGTCCCTGGATGCCCTTATGTCCCTGTCACATGACCAATTTAGTGGGAACGATATGCTCTTGAAAAATCTGTTCCAAATTGTGTCAAAATTACAGATTTTACAGACTTCAGGCTGTACATCAAATTTTAAATTGTGTTAGATAAATAATTTACAGAACTATTTTTTTAAACGTTTGTCATATTTGAAGCAGAGGAGCACCGAGCGGACTTCGCCCGGTGTCATTAATCGTATCATCAAGTGCCAAAAAAATAATCGATTAATGTTTTTCTGACAATTAATTGCACACGATACGATTATGCTCAACTCTACCAAGGACACAACAACTGAGACAGCTCAACGGGAGATCGAACCGGTGGCCTTCCAGTTCCAGAACGACTCCCCTAACCACTCTGCCACAGCCGCCCATTTCCGTAATTATTTAGACCCTTATTTCTGAGTTGAAGAACCATTGGCTGCAGGTCTAGCCGCACTGAGTTATCCCGAAACCACCTGTGTGTTTCTTCTTGTTTTGGGTCACTGTCATTTTGGAAAAAAAAAAAAGAACTTTCAGTCCAGTCGGAGGTTTTGGACACATCGAAACAGGTTTTCTTTGAAAACATACTTTTCTCCATTCAGCTTTCCCTCAACCTTGATCTGTTCCCCAGTCCCTGCTGCTGAAAAACACCCCAGAGCATGATGCTGCCACCACGTTTCATTAATAACATCCACACAGAACATTTAGAACTCCAAGGCCCTGTCACACTACACAATGTATGCCAACTTATGAAACATTTTTGTCCAAATTGCTAATAAGTTGTATATTTGATCAATTTGCTAGAATTACAGTATGTACATGTCTAAAAGAAGCTTCCTGTTGATTTTTTTCAATTCCATCTTCAACGTAGATGTCTTTAAAATTTTCATAAGTTGGCATAAGTTGTCTAAAACGTCAATGTGACAGGGCCTTCAAAGAGTTTATTCTCGGTTTTGCCCAACCAGAATGTTGTTCTTCAGCGTGAGACCTCCAAGCATCTTTCAAGTACTGTACTTTGAGCAGAGACTTCCATCAAGCCACCTGTAATAAAACCAAGATCAGCGGAGACCTGCAGTTCTTGTCCATTTCGAACTTATGGCATTTTTGCATTTTAAGGCACGGCAACAGTTGGCCTTGCTTTATTCTACCCCGGCCCTGGTTAAAGGCACAGTGTGTAGGATTTGTTGTTTTCAGCAACATCTAGTGGTTGAGTGGTTGAATCACCCTCCCTGGTCCTCCCCCCACCCCCACCCCCCCTTCCAAACACAAAGGAATTGCTACGGTGTCTCTCAGGTGTCAAAAACCTTTGATAATTCCAACTGCGATGCCTACCAGCAGCTTCAGGGCTAGTAATGTTTCAAGTGGTAAGATTATGAGCTTTAATAAGTAAAATTATCCCAGCTACAATGACAGACAACAAATATTACATTTATAGTATTACAACTAAAACCATTTTTGACGCCGCCACCGCAGTTTGTCCTTCATGAGCCTTCGTAGGCAAGATGGCGGTGCAAGATGGCGGCTGCCTGTGACCCGCGACCATGGAGATATAAACAGCTTTTTATAAAGGTAAAAATAATAAAACAAGGTCTTTGTCTGCAATGATTAGACATGTTTTTTATTATTGTCATTAGTGATTATCTCAATTCCGGCTAAAAGAATCGACAAAATCCTACACACTATGCCTTTAAGCTTGCTTTGAGCTGAGTACAGTCTCAATATGGGCAGGGTCTGTCATGTTACAAAACGTGCAAATCTTGAGTCATTTTATTTGCGACAACAATGGATGCTATCAAACTCGAAGGAAAGGTACCCAAGTCTGTACCGGACTATGCAGAAGTGTAATGCTGAACACAAGAGGGCAAAGTGACAGAAGACTAGCTAATGCTAGCTTGTTTGGTAGCTTGCTACTTATGTTCTTTACTAGAACTTGTGTGGAAAACATCACAATCACTGCAAACGATTCAAGTAAAGTTAATCACATCTGTGTGACGTGACCTCCCTGGTCAGTGAACGTATCGAAGGACAATAGTAGCAGACATCAAATTGGGCCGAGCAGCCTGGCCTGAATAGAACCATGGGTCTCTGGGTTTCTGTAATCAGGCTAGAATTGGGACTTGACAGCTAAAGCAAATATAAAGAACTAAGGCCCTTCACCTTACTGCTGATCTGTCGCTGAGTGACCAGCAGAGTCCTGGTTGTGCCAAACTTCTTCCATTTAAGAATTACCGAGGCTATTCAGCTCTCTGAAGCCTTCTGGACACCAGACACCTTTAGTAGCCTTCCACAGATCTGCCTTTAAGCAATCCTGTGTCTGAGCTCTGCAGGCTGTTTTATTGACCTTTTGAGGTTTCTGCTTCAATTGTGAGCTGGGAGGCCTTTATACAGAGGCATGTTCCTCCGCAAATCATGTCCAATCAATTCAATTTACCACACGTGACCTCCAGTCAAGATGTGGAAACATCTTAGCTGTGATTAAAAAATAATAATAATGGAGGAAAATGAGCAGAATTTCAAGCAAGATCTGAATACACACTTTCTTCAAATTTTCAAACGCTTGAAAATACATCAAAATGTATGCATTTTCAAAATCTTAACATACATAAAGCATTCTGATGGACAGACGTGAGGTGTAATTGTAACTGTTAATTTGGAACCTGCAATTGTTAACTCTTTTAATAACAATTTTTAATAACATACTGATGTATGTGTACACAAGCATAGATTTTCATTTGTGCCACATAGTGCCCGCACTATCATCTTATACTTACAACCACTGTATACGACTTTTGGACTTCTTTTTGATGAGTTTGATCCCTTCCAAGACATTGGTGACATCATATATGCGTCTCTTATGCACAGAGAACTCCTGGGAGAGTTGGTTTATGTCCAACACCCCATCAACAGTGCGACTCAGCTTCTCTGCAAACTTCTGCGTTAGAAATACCAACGAGGAATCACTGCGTGGTGGCACAGGCTGTGGCTTCTGTGCTGTGGGTTTTTTTTTTTTTTTGGGGGGGGGGGGGGTAGGAGGAGGAGAGAAAAACAGATAAATTGAAATTTTTCTCTGAGAACAAGGACTGATGAAATGCAGTGTTGGAGAGAGCAGACATAAAAGAAAATTAAGAGAACAAAAAAACGTATTAAATATGAAAAATGTTGTGTTATGAGACTAAAGTTATTGCAGGACTTACGTTTAGTTTTTGTATCGGTAGAGGCAGATATGTCCTCCACCTTGAGTTTGATACCATTCTCAAACTCTATGATCTCAGTTTGAGTCACATACTCCTCTAGTGTTTGGTTTGCACTACAGAGAAGTTTCACAATGTATCAGAAAGCAGCAGGTATAGAACATTTGGCATAAAAATTGTTTTTGTTTTTGTGATGTCAGGGAAATAATTTCTTTATTTGCTGATTTTGACAACTAACAAATAAATAAACAGTCTTTAATGTAAGAATTTACAGTTTTTCCAGATAGGAAAAATACTTCAATCAATTACAGACACACTTGATCTCAGCTCTTTATGCTTATAAATCATACCTGTGTATAAAGTTGGATTTTTCCATTCCAACCACTTCACTGTCCATGGAGCTGTCAAAGGACACCAGATGTAAGACTGTAATTCAGCACAAGACTGGAATGAACAAGACCCTCAAGCAAGAAGCATGGTGAGGACAGACAACAGCTGGAAATAAATTTGAAAATATTCAGAAATTTAGAGATAAAATTTCTTTTTAGCATCATCTCAACCTGCAGTGTTTGGAGAAAGTGAAATGTTGAGTATGACCTGAAGTGCATCATCCTCTCAATAAAGCATGAGAGTGGAAATATGTGACCCATCACATCGAAACGAGGATTAAGTCCAAAATGGAGAAATAGGCAAATAAAGTGTTTTAACT
Organism: Austrofundulus limnaeus; assembly: GCF_001266775.1. Taxonomy (NCBI): domain Eukaryota; kingdom Metazoa; phylum Chordata; class Actinopteri; order Cyprinodontiformes; family Rivulidae; genus Austrofundulus; species Austrofundulus limnaeus. Next base: position 320,376 of record NW_013952703.1, read on the forward strand.
AAAATGTTAACAAAAATTGCATTTTGTCAAAATACAATGAATAAATGCCTTAGCAATGTATCATTTGAATGAACTGTCTGAAATATAATCATCAAACAAAATTTTGAAGCACTTTTTTGAGCAGTAGCAACAAAAAAACTGATTTTGAGGGAAAAACACCTTAAAATTTTGAGAATTTCCTTGTGAGCTAGCAAAGTTTTGTTTCTTTTTAGCTGGGAAATCTCAATATTCAAATATAATTTGAGATTTCCTCTTTATAAGGACATCAAAAATTCATTGATGTAATTTAAATTCAAGTCATATATATAAAATTAGTTATGATATCAGAATGATCCAGGTATCAAAATGTAGCTTTTAAAGCCAAGAATCTGAAAAAGTAAATAGGTCATTTTGACCAAATTTGACTTAATCCTCATTTCGATATGATGGGTCACATATTATGCTTTGAGAATGGCTTTCTATTAAGGGTACAGGACAGCTTTACTGCACTGAATGATCAGTAGACAGGGTCGTGTACAACTCAATTTTAAACAAGAACCGTCTGACCTGACAATGAGTTAAAACAACGGAAGAGTTACTAAAGAATACACACATTATAGTCAGGGGTGACCTAGATAATTTCCAGACCACAGCTCTGTAGAAAATCTGTAGAGCGGGCTGAGGCTTCAACAGGCCAGTCGGCAGCAAAGAAACTCACAGGTTTTGGAACTTCTGTAAAGAAGAGTGGGTCAAACGTGTGCAAACCTCAGTCTTAGAGCCTGAACTTTTTCACTTTCAACTAATGCATGATTTATTACTTTTATACATGATAATGCAAACTCAACTATAATGTGACCCCATTTTTCTTTTACTTAAAAAGCATTTAAAAATAAAAATCAAATCCTCATGTTTACCCTAATTTCATACGGACCTAGAGATTTTAGAGCCTTTGTGGTCTACGCATAAAATGATTATATAATGACTGCGGTATCAAATAGTAAAATGTAAATGTTCCGAACTTACAGGGGTTAGACAATGAAACTGAAACACCTGGTTTAAGATCGTAACGTCCCTTTCAGACAGCTTCCTCTTGCGTCCACAGTTAATCATGTTGGATGTGGTTGGTCCTTCTTGGTGGTATGTTGACATTACCCTGGATACTGTGGCTCTTGATACATCACAAAGACTTGCCATCTTGGTCACAGATATGCCTGCAAGACGTGCATCAACAATTTGTCCTCTTTTGAACTCTGGTATGTCACCCATAATGTTGTGTGTATTGCAATATTTTGAGCAAAACTGTGCTCTTACCCTGCTAATTTAACCTTCACACACTGCTCTTACTGGTGCAATGTGCAATTAATGAAGATTGACCACCAGCCTGGTCCAATTTAGCCATGAAACCTCCCACGCTAAAATGACAGGTGTTTAAGTTTCATTGTCTAACCCCTGTATGTAGCACTTTTAGTCCTTTTAGGGTTTACAGTACAGCCGTTCACCTATTCATACACACATTCACACACTGATGGTGGGCAAGCTACATTGTAGCTACAGACTGACAAAGGCAAAGCTGCCATGCACCAGAGCCACCGGATCCTTTGACCACTACCAACATGGTACTGTGGTATACCTCGGTATTAAAATATAGTGATGATATTTAAAAATTATGGCAGTATACTAAAGGAACCTTTACATGCATTTAATCCTTTTTCACATCTAAGCCATTCATTTGGGGTCTATAAAAAGTGGAACTGCGATGCTTTGGTCTGAATTCCTTTCTTGTAACTCCACAGGTAGCTCTTTTCACCAACAAGCCACAGGTTTTTTAAAGACAAATAGCCAGACTCCTTTCAGATTTAAACTTTTGATGTCTTTTTTTCCCCTCTTTTTTTTTTACAGAGACCTGCAAGCTCGTTGCTGCAGAGGAGGAAATAAACACAAAATTTATCGACACAAAATTGGGCTAAAAGTACGCAGCAGTGCGGATACAACCGTGGTACGAGTCTTAAAACTCTAAAAAAAATAAACGTAGGCTACTTGGATGTATTTTAATCGAAGCAACATAATAAATGGTAAGAGCCATTCTGTAGGTATGTATAAATAAAGTAACACTCCCCAACCCTTGTTCCTGGTAGTCCTCTGTAAGAAGTACATCAGTATCTCACCCAGCAATCCCATCCCCCATGTCTGACAGACCAGTAGCCTCATCATCATCTTCCAGTTCCTCCTTCAGCTCCTCCTCACACAATTGCTCATCCTGGGTATCATCAAGGCTGTTGTCAATACCTATCCTCAGGAATGATCTTCTGACCATGCCGTCTGGCAGTGACTGCCATGCTTGCTTCACCCATCCAACAACAGTAGAAAGGTCCGGTGTCTTCAGGTTTCCACTAGATGCATTTTCAACCTGGTTTAAGGTCATCCACAAAATCCAAGACTTGTTCACATGCTCCTTGAAAGGCTTGCTGAGAACACTGATGGGCTGCAGCACATTTGTTAGGTCACCTGTGTGCGACACACAACTCTGTATTACATGTATGTTCATCTATCATAACACACAAGTGATGGTCATATATCACATCACGCAATTATTCACATAACTTCCTGGAAATTATTATTATTATTATTTACATTCATTCATTCATTCATTCATTCATTCATTTATTTTTTTACCTGGTATTACTGCCCGATGGGTCCTGAACTGGTCCAGCTTCTTTTTGACAGACTCAGTCCACTGAGGTCTAAAATGATCACAGACCAGCATTGCTAGTTTCTGGAAAGTTCCCCCCTGGTCTGTTGCCCCATATAATTTGCAACCATAGCAGAATTCCTGCTTCATCTAGACAGCCTGTTGTTTGGCAGTAGACCAGAACACCTGGTGGGAAGTTTTCATTTAGTGGGACTGTCTGCCTCCTGAATATGACCATTGGTGCCAGTTTTGTTCCATCAGCTAGGCAGCACAGGACCACTGTAAAGTGAATTATTCCATGTGTTGTTGTCTCTACGATAAAATCTTTGTTTTCTTCTTTCTCCATAGTTTTCTTGCCAGGCAGATCAAAAGACACTGAGATCTCATTCACGCTGCCAATGTGACCGAGTGGAAAATCATGCTTCATCCTCAGATGTGTGACAAACTTGTGAAAATTCTTGATTTTATCTTCTAATTCAACAGGCAGCTCTTGTGATATGCTGGTTTTCTGTCTCAAATGCAAGCAGTGGCGCTTCATGAATCTCTGGAACCAACCTTTCGACACTTTGAAGGCTTCTGCTTTACCATACTTTACATCTCCAATCATTTTCTTAGCCTGATGTTGAATCTGCAAACCTGTCACAGTACACCCATCATTCCTCTGGTTTTCCACCCAGCGTACAAGATCCCTCTCAAGTAATGGATAAAAGGCTTTTTTCCCTCTGCAGGAGTGTTTGATCTTTGGCATTTTCAGGAGCCTCGTTTTATTCTTTCTCCATAACCGGACGTTGCTCTCAGAGACTCCAAACTTCCTGGTTGCAGCACAATTGCTATGTTCTTCAGCAAACTCTATGATTTTGAGTTTTGTAGCAGCATCATAGGAATACCGGCGTTTAGGATTAAACATGTTCTATACAGCTGACAACTTTGCAAACAGAGGGCGCAAACACAAAACTATCACGAGACTCGCGCCCCTTCTGGTGGGGAAAACATTTGCCCAGGGATAACTACTTTCGCACAATACCGACTTTAGTAGAAACAAAAATTGCCAAAATTTACTTCCGTGTATACTACGACCAAACAACTACGTGGATGAGTTTTGAGGTTAACTATTTCGCAGTGTGCACGCATAATACGGATAATATAAGGTATTAAATGCTGGTGACCCACTGCATCATCAGATCTGAGGCTAACTGCATAAAGCTAGGAAGCGACACTGCCCACCCTCCTCATGCTCACCTTAGGCCTGAAAGTCTCTCTTTCGTCGTTCAAAAAAATAATTGAGTTTATCGCGTCTGTTTTCTCCACAGTTAATATTTGCATCAGAGTTCGTAGCACTTGAAATACGAAATGTACAACGTACTTTCTCCGACAACGGTGTACCTCATATTGCAATGCGCATTGCGCACAGTGACCAGAAGTACACACAAACAGCAACACTTCTTCTTCTAATTCCGGCAGGCTGTACGATAGCTTAGCATAATGCTGCCCTCTACCGATCTTGTGGTCTACAACAACACTGTTCCTTTACAAAATAAACTTACTTCAATTTGAAAATTTCTAAATACTAAATACCATTTGAAAAATACAGAAAACTACTATAATTTAAATGTCTACAGATATACTGTCTTATGGCACATTTTTGTAAGCCCAACTTGTTCAATCTGTTAGCAAAATATCTCATGAACGACTGGACAATTTTATTCAAACTAAAATAAACATAGGCTGGCTGTACATCTACAACTTATTTTAATGGCTGCCACAGTTAATTTTTAGGAAATAAAAAATGGATATAATAATAATAATAATAATAAAAATAATAATAATAATAAAAATAATAATAATGTCAGTTGTAAAGATATCAGCTAAAATTTGGTGTGTTGGTAGCTGAGAGTCAACTCCATCTCATGGGAGCTTTGTTTAAAACTTTGACATTTAGGCCAGACGAGATATGTGCTTTTTTAAGGAATCTTAGTTTTATTGTAATTGTAAATAACCAGGCATTTATTACAAACAGCAATAAATACAGATAGTCTTTAAAAACATGGAAAGTAAGACAGTGGTGAGCCCCGTGCCTGTGTTTTCACTGGGACCCCAAAGTGACCACGTGTCAGTCTTTACATTAGCTTTACAAAGGAAACAGATTTTGTAAAAGTAGCAAATCAGTACTGTCAAATGTCTGTGTTCAGGATAAATCAAGGTTTCATTAAAATAAATTTCTATTTCTTATAAATGTGGAATACCATAGCATTCATGTTTCACAACTTTAACATTTTCAAAATAAAAGTCTGGTTATTTCACACAAGCATTTGAAGATTTGATGTTTACAGTAGGACTTTACATACCTACAGTACTACACATCAAAGACCTAAGCTGAGATCACCACTGGTGTTGAGCACAAAATGGGACTCTTTAGATCTCATAAGACAAAAAAATATCCAATAAAATAAAACCATCTCAGTCATCATCATCATCAAATTTAATCTTCTTCCCCTGGAAGGCCAGAATCTGTCCTTGCTGCTCCTTCCTTTTCTTGCTAGCCTCCCATGATGGATGGAGCAGCGGCTGATGAGATGAGCCACCTCTGCCTCTGTGATCCTTCCCCATTCGAGCATCTCCTCTGCTTCGTCCGCCACCTCTGCCCCCCATTTTCTGGACCTCTGGGTGTCTGCCACCAGACCAGGGCTCACTGAACTTGGACTTTGAATATGAAGTAGTCTTTTCCTGACCTTTATTGAACTGTCGGTCTAAATCATCTCTGAACCTGTTCGCAGTTCGGAGTTTCTCTTGGTCTTGGATTTCAGCTCCACCCTTCCTTCTGTCGAAGCCCCGCCCAGTTTTAGTTCTAGCCAGGGATTGACAGAAAACGGACTGAAAAGACGTCACTTTGGGTTTCAATCTGGCCTCCAGCTCATCAAGCTCCTGTTGGAGTTTGTTGCAAGCACCTCCAGGATCCACTGATTTTTCCTGCTGTGCCTTGTATGCCTTCTCCTCTTTGACGCCCTCTTGTTTCTTCTTCTTCTTTTTGAATTTGCTCACTTTTCCTACAAAGAAGTCATCATCGCTCTCCTCGGACTGGGAGGACTGCTTATTGAAGCGCTCCTCTGTACTGTCATCGAAGTATTCTTTCGCCTCATTGTCCGACAACTCTACATCGCTTCCTTCATCGGTTTTTACGTCGAGTACTGCAAAAACAGGCTGGAGTTTCAGATTGTTTTCTTCTAATTTACTTGGAGGATTAGGTTTCACTTGGCCTTTTTCTTGAGTATTTTTTACTGGAGTTGATTTTACAACTGTAGACTTTGTCTTTTTTTGAGCAAGTTTCTCTGTTTCCATCCCAGTGTTGGCAGCAGCTCCATCTTCAGCCGTTTCCAGGACACCCACCCCTTTCTCACTGTCTGTGCCTTCTTGAGGCTCCACAGCCTCAGCGTCTAGGATTTCTTCACTTTTTCTTTCGACCTTTGTGTCTGGAGATGACAGAGTCGCCTTTTCAGGTTGCCTTTGAACCTTTGCGGCCGCTTCCTGCTTTCCAGCCTTGCTGCGTTCCTCTTTGAAGGCTGCCACAGCAGCTTTGAGGTTCTGGATCTTTTCATCGAACTGACGGTGGGTGGCGATGCGAGCAAGAGCTCGGTCAGACATCGTGGACCTGTGGTTTTTGCACACTTTTTCAAAGTTGAGAGTCCTCCTCAAAGCGGTCTTGGTCACCTGCCAAAAAGACAAAAAAGTATACATTAGAGCCTTTACTGTCATGGGCAAGAGAAAGTCTGCCCTCATATAACTCTGGGGTTTTACTAATCAGACACTGGGTCTTACCAGGTTCTAAAATTATTCTAACCTCAAAAACACACAATAGATTCCACCATGTGTTTTTTAATTAAACAAAAAAAAAGTCACCTGATGATCCAGCAACAATAAATCTCAGTAGTTTTATTGATTTTTATTTCACCAGACAAATCCCACTAAGATCACAGATCTCTTTTATGAGCGAGGCCTGAACCAGAAGGCTGTACTTTCTGTAGGACTTTCAAACACTTGTGATTGTGGAGGAGTTTTGGACCACTCTATTTTTTCCAATGTTGCCTCAGTTCATTGAGGTGTACAGACATTTGTTCCTCCTAAGGTCCCACCACAACATTTGTGGACTTTGACTGGACCGTTGCAGCACCTTGATTCTTTTCATTACCTCCAATTTACACTGCGTCCGCGTTGACCTATTAAAAACGTACTCATTATAATAATCAATGAGAGCATTTACACTGAACCCTTGAAGTTTGTAGGACGTTAAAAAAACAATAAATAACATCAAATAACTATCTTCCAACCCGCTCTACTGCTAGAAATAAGTTATCAGTCCTTACTTCCTCCTGCTTCTGCTACAGGTGCTCACTGTCAACCGCCAGTTCCCCTTCCCGCCCGCTACTAATTAGCGGATTAGCGGATTACTGGTTTTTGTGAAAATTACGCATTTGTGAGGCTCAATATACAGGTAAATGTCTAAAGGGGTTGATGTGTATGTTTGTAGTTAGTTTACAAATATTGAACTGCAGGATCGCTAAAATGAGTTAATTCAGTTTGTTTTGTTTGATAGGGAGGCAGACATCAGTGAGGGACTGAGGAATAATCAACACATTTGCTACTGAAGGAATATTAAAAATAACAAAAGGGAAGAAGCACATCTGTACTTTCACAATAATTCACCAAAGACAGACTAATTTTGTCAAAGACCTAGCTATATTAATAAATATATGGGTATATTTATATAAACATGCTGTCAAAATGTGTCTGTTTGGGAAGCAGATGGCAACATGCAGCACGCACAAAATGCCTGGATTTTATTTTGAAATATAGATTTTAAAATAAAACAGCAACACAGTTTCAGCTGTTGTTTCCAGTCAGTCTTCCACAGAATAAATTCATTTAGTCTGACTTCCACATTTATCTCTGGCTTCATTGCATTTCCTGAGAACCTCTTTTGTTAACATTACTGTACACTTAAAAGATGATTTCCCTTTGAGGAGCAGAAGACAACCAGAACTATACCTGATCAGGCCGGAGCTTCTTCATGCTGTGCACCTCCTTCAGCAGTCTCGTAGCTCTTCTCTGATTCTTCTCAACCTCTTCCTCTTTTCCCTTCTTCTTCTTCAAGTCTTCAATCTGACGTGTCAGTTTCCTGATAATCAGCGATCGAACCCTCTTCACCTCCTTCCTCATGTTCACAACCTCATTGTTGAGATTAAAAACCTGCTTTTTCTCAACCTGAGCAGGTAGCGCAAGCTTTTCAGCGGGGGCTAGTGATGATGACTCTTTCTCTCCGTCGCCATCACCCGGAAATGTTTCGCCTTCCTTTTCTTCATTTTTGTCACCATCATCTAAACTCATTTCGCCTTTGTCTCCCTCGTTTTCTTTTTCCACCATCTTCTCTTCCTTCACAACAAATGGCATCTTTTATCTCCTAGATATTTATTACCTAGTGAAAAATAGAACACATATTCATAAGTCAACACTAACATGAAGTAGTACAATATAAAAATGGGGTAAAAGGCTTAGCATTACGTTGCAAATCATTTGTTAAAGTTAATGCCAATGTTTTAAGCAGTGATGTGCAATGTGCAGTGTTCAGAGTACGTGAAGGTGACAACTATATATTAGCTTAATATCTGTAAAATGGGCTGTGTTTGTGTTATAACACGTGCAATATCATTTTTTTCCTGCTGATCTTTAAAAGGTAGTTTTTATTGCTCAGCTTTATTAGAAAAAATAATAATAATAATAATATGTAAACAGTCTAACAGTAGCTTTGTAAAATTACTAAGTGAAGTTTTTTCTTCTTAACTTAGCATTTAGACCAGCAGGGGGCGCAACCGATCACAAAAGTCTCGGGAAATTAACAAATTACTAAATCCTACTATGTTTTTCTTATTAGGAAAGTTTTTAATGGACCCATCTTGGACGAATACGTCTAAAACAGCAAAAATGTTTGTTTAGAACATAAACATTTAATGTTATATGCGAAGACATCCACAACAAACGTGGTTAAGAACATGTGATTTTTGCGTAAAATATGGCGAACGAGGACTTATCTTAGCTCCTTAGCAAAACGAAACAGTATAAAATAATCAAACAATTACAAAAATGCATCATAATTCCACTTACCGCTGCGAAGTTTATTTATAATGAAAAGTAAAGCTGAGCGAAACGTCTCCACTAACAGGAAGCAGCCATGTTTCGTGCGTCTTTCATGTTCTGCGTCATGACGTCGTGGGGCCTACGCAGCCTGTCGTAAAAAAGGGGAGGGCCTTCAGCGGGGACTGTTTTTATTTATTTCTTTGTTTCATGAGCATAAAACAACAACAATGGAGGATAATTGAAGAAGTGCGAACGCTAGGATGAGCGGATGACATTCCACAGTCCCAGTTACCAGACCGATATCACAAGTGAATCAACAGGGGGAGGATGAAGCGGCGCAATGCGGACTGCAGCAAACTCCGACGGCCGTTAAAACGGAACCGAATCACCGAGGGTATTTATAGCAGGTACCAAAAAAAGGGGGCTGAGGGGGACCTTATTGTATAACAATGGCCTCGCTCTGTATATGTCAAGCAGCGGCTGCCAGTCTCTGTTAGCAGTCAGAATTAGGAACATCTTGGTTTTTGAGCTACAGAGCAGTAGGAGCTGAATGAACATGACCGCATTTTGTTACAATAGGCCGAGATTAATGGTAATATCTCGGCTTATCTGCCGTTTGCTTGTTAAAATGTAAATTCTGTTCGGATTTAATTGTCGACAGGTTAGCTCTGCGTGGCTCAGTGATAAAATACACAACAACATACGCTTTGTTCAAAGGAAAAAACAAAAACGTAACTTTCATGTTTAAAATTTCACGTGCTTTGTCTGACAGAAAGCTAATTCTAAAACCCAGTAAAGAAACCAGTTGACACATAAATGTGTTTGAAATGAACCTGTTGCAGCGTGAGCAGCTGTTCTGCTTTGGATTGATTGGTGGCAATCAGAAAAGAAAAAAAAGAGAGAAGCAGCTGTGCTGGCAGCATGTCCAGACATGCCCCCTGCTCTGGCTTTACCTTTATTTGGAAAACCTAAACATTTGTCAGTTCCTAAAAATACATGAACTTCATACATGTATGGTATGTGTTAAATTAATAACAGATCAAGTTATGCACAGTTATTGTCTTACCTGTTGTAGTCTGTGAACAACTTCAGTTTGGGGAAATTCAGTTCAAAACCTTATCCATTTAACTTTGATAAAAAAATTCAAACTTATTGTAGGGCTGTTTTTCCATTTTTTACACCCTTTTTAATGCTCAACGTACTGATTCCAAAACTGTTTAGTTTGTTTGAATTGGACTAGCCATTAAGGATTTAGAGGTCATCAAAGGTTGAAAAATAGGAAGTAAGTGCTGCATTACTTCCATAACGACATCAAAACAGTCACGGAGCCCTGTAGACATAGAGCACGTCAGAATTTCACAACAATTTCTCAGTCCAAAGCTGAAAACAAACTTTGAAATGATATTGGGGGGCTCAAGAGAAATTTGAGACTGACGGCGTTTGCTGTGTTTTTTTTTTTTTTGCCATAAGATAACCCTGTTTCCTGCTGTCTGCCGTGGCAACGCGGTTCAAATTGTTTTCAGGGGAAAATATTAGTTATAACTTATAAGTTAGTTAGATAGTTATAATACTAGTTATAACGCTGGTTTTACTTGACCTATCAACATCATTTTGAAACTGGCGTATAAAATGCAACAGAGTCTCAGAGAGGCTGTGTCTTTCCAGCTACAGCGATTTAAAACCGTTATTAAAAACATGACATACTTTCTGCTGTCATGCATCAGTTTGTCTCCTCATATCTATACAACATATCTGAATAAATGTGTGTGATATACACACAATCAATTACATTACTTGCTAATAACTAATCTGAACCAAACTGTTTTCCCCAACAAAAAAATGGAGATTAAAATCACGTGACAGGATAGCATGACACCGACTTCAAAATTTGGTGTTTCTAAAAACTACCCTCAAACGCACAATTATAACAATAAATCAACCCCACTGCCTTTTAGTGCTAAAATTTAAAACCAAAATTTTACACAGACAAGTTCTTGTTTTTCATCATTTTTCATTTCATAGTTAAAAGTTTCAAATGCGTGAAACAATCGAGTCGTTTGCATTTTTTGAGTGAAACGCTGGGGTTGCTTTGGAAACACTATTGGAATTTATTTAACAGATTAAATCGATAAATTTACACCTTTATACATAATATATTTGCTCTAAATGTATTCATGTTAAACTTTTCTTTAGATTATACTGTGTTTCATAGCTGAGAATTTTCATTAATTGCTAAGCTATAAATCCTCTTTTTGAGCTTGTTGAATTTGCCCAATTCCAATGGCGTTTTTATAGCAGCCTCAGCGTTATCTCAGTTGACATGTGACCTAGAAGAGTTAGGCTTCGCTTAGTACTTGCAACTACGAAATGGTCTATTGATGTTATGCACAATCTCATGCAATATTTGTTAGTGCTTAAACTATGCATACACTGGGTTCACTTTGACATTTGGCATGACAAATTAAAAAAGTAAAAAAAAGATGAGGGTAATTGGGTTTGAAATAACTTAAATCTCAAATAATATAGCAGTTCGTGCAAAACACTATTTTATAAATGTTAGCTCACCATTCATTTCACAATACACAGTTGTTTTTGATGGTTATTCATATGCACGTATCACACCAGCTAGCTGTAGCAATTCTGGGGCCTCATGTATCAATGGTGCGTATGCACAAAAACCTTGCGTACACCATTTTCTACGCAAAACTCCGGATGTATCAAAACTCAACTGAACGTGGAAACGTGTGCAGCCCCATGCCAACTCCAGGGCTGGCATACGCACGTTTCTGTGGTTTGGGTTCCATTGGCGACACTTAGAGGTGATTCTGAGAAACTGTTCATGATGTGAAAATGATTATTGTTCACACCACGATTAACATTTATTACATCCACATGATTAACATTTATGACATCCACATGGACGCAGAAGGATGCGCAAAGTTGTGCCAAAAATGCATTTAACAGGAACGGATTCAGCCTGACTGGAGGATATAATAAATATTGTAACACGCAGAGCTTTTATTTATAAACGGATAGAATGTTCTGATGACGAGTGGCTCATCAGCCGTTTTGAGGAAAAATCTTTTTTTTTTTAGTTTGGCACTGCGCCGTTTACTGGATTTGACCGTACGCCAGGTTTCAGTAAGAAATCCACGCAAGTCTTTGTACATGAGGCCCCTGGTGCAGTCTGGAAAACTTCCAGTAGGATATAAGTTCTTATGGAAAAACCTAATAATAAAAAAGTGTTATAAAATAGTATTAGCTGCTTTACTTTAGTCTTGGTCCTACTAGCCATTAGCTCATCAGACAGATCACAGTTAAGCTCCATTTCTCCAAACTAATGTTGCTCCAAGATCTACCTACAACAGGTAAGAAATATCCCTTTAATAGTCAGTGCTGCATTATTGTTTGATTTGCCTTCAAATCTAATGTTTCTTGCAGATCAGTGCTCCTAATGTGGAGGTTTTATACACAAAATCCAAAAAGCTGTTTGCGTAAAGTCCAGATTATTGCCACATAATCCCTGAAACGTGTGGTCAGTTTGGTTTACTTGTTTGTCTCTTTTGTTTGTTTGTGTGTTGTTTGCAGCACCTTCCTGTACCTGAAGTTTCTGGTGGTGTGGGTGTTGGTCCTGCTGGCTGATTTTGTGCTGGAGTTCAGGTTCGAGTACCTGTGGCCCTTCTGGCTGTTCATTCGGAGCGTCTACGACTCGTTCAGATACCAGGGGCTGGTAAGAGCTCCACATCCTGTTTCACATTCACCTGAACATCAGGTGGTCCTGAAGTTAAATGTTTATTCTGCATCTCTTTTTTGTTGTTGTCTTTTTCTTCCTAGGCGTTCTCTGTCTTCTTTGTTTGTGTGGCGTTTACATCAGACATCATATGCCTCCTCTTCATCCCCGTCCAATGGCTGTTTTTTGCTGCCAGCACCTATGTGTGGGTCCAGTACGTGTGGCACACAGGTCAGTCTTCTTTTAATAAACCCATCCTAAGAGGGGACATATTATGGTATGGTGCTATTTATCTGTGGACATTTTCTTGCCATAGCTCTAAATTGATAACTTTTTAAAGTGTAACATACTCCAAAATCAACTTTTTTAACAAACTGTCTAATTTGTGTCTGAAGGGTAATACCTTGCTGTTTTTGACCTAAATTTAACATTTTCTTCTAAAATAGTTTAAATCTACAATATTGTGTCTAAAAATGTCTTTGTTCTGCTCTCTATGGGTTTAACTATGGCTACTACATTTGAATTCCGTTATTCATTCAAAAAGCACCGTATGACATTGCTGGTATTGTGTGACATCTCACAGCACCGTGGTCAGTATAAAAGCCTCTCGGTAGAGACACGCCCTGCAGAGATGCAGGAGTTAGCCATAGCATTGTTGATCGTAGCTGTGGTAGAAGCTGCCTTCTCCTCACTCACAGTGAAAACATGGAGTCTATCAGTCATAAAACAAACTGAATTAACTTATAAATCCTCTTTGTGCTTCAACATTTTTGTAAACTGTGGCTGCTGTGTCACGTAGTTTAGATCGGGCCAAAAATACACACACACATCCTCGCACACACACATTGTCCCCACATGTGGGAAAAAACATGTCCCCACACACACACACACACACATGGCTCCACAGCTATTATTATTATTATTGTTGTTGTTGTTGTTGTTATTGTTATTGTTGTTGTTATTATTATTATAGATTATTGTCACAGCCTTACTATGTTCAGGAAAGAATAAAAGGTGTAGAGTTGAAGCTCAGCGGCTAGCTCTGCCGTACGTCCTGTAATTACAGCTAAACGAGAACAAGTGCCTCTGCAGCGGACACCTGCAGGCAGCGGGAGGAGAGAAACTTACATCGAGGCAGTGATGGAAAAAAAAGGACGTGTATGTCCATGATCAGCTCTTCAAACTGCTCCTGAAAAMTTTTCAAGCAAGTCCTGGTATGGACCGGATCGGACAGAAGTTACAGAACCGGACAGTGACTGCTCCGTGCGGTCCTGCTGTCACCGAACCAGACCCTCGCTGACACTCACCGCTGCTCCAGGTTGCTCCATGTCAGAACATCCCGTAACATCCACAGGTAGTTTCCCCACAAAGACAAAAATGCTGAGGTCTTTATAAACTTAGGAGCATTTTAAAGCTGTGAGGATTAAATGAAAACAGGATATCACATCAAACTGTATTTAAAAGTACTGTATTTAATATTTCCGGTTGGATTCGGATCACCGTAGCGTTTTTATTTTTTATTTTTATTTTTTATTTTTTAAGTCCTGATCTGAACTCTTATGTGAAACAGCAACCTTTTATTTGTTTGAAATATATATTTAACTGCAAAGAGAAGTTAATTCAGTTTGTTTATGATGCCTCGCGCTGCATGTGAACCGGCAACGGAGGGGTTTTTCACATCATGTTTGGACTCCTCTGCTGGTGGGTTGACGCTTCTGTCCCGGGTGGTGTGGTGTGTCAGAGGGAGTGCAGTCGGCTGTGGGGTCCGGAATGATCCAGGGGACAGAACACTCGTCAGGCCCGGACTGAGCTGTATTGTGAATTTTAATTGAAACAGGGAACCAAACAGAAATGAAAAGATATTCTTTCTGTTCTGTTTTGGACCAAAGTCATATTTCAACAGTTTTTTTGCCTGAACTTTGTTTCATGTTGTAACAGCTAAATGTGAGTTTGCATGTATATCATTAAACTTTACTTTTTACAAAGTCATTTATTTAGAACAATCAGAAATGTTTTCAGGAATGTTAGCTTGTCAAAGTAAGCTAAAGCTAGCTGTCCCATTGTCTCGTCTTAAAAAAAAAACTTTCTCTCATGGCCACACCTCCTCGCTCACCCCACCTCATCCCCCTCAGAGTCTCCACTTTATGCATTTTTCAAATTTGCGTTGGGGGTGGAGTTATCCTTTCACAGGGCGGGTAAGTTACACTTTGACATGGAAATAATATGGGTCATGGATGATCCCTGTAGATTTCAAGGTCATGGGGTCAAAGCTCAAGGTCACAAATGGCCCCTTTGTTAAAACTTTCTCTATGCTCCTGCTTGAATACCCAATCACATAACTGTCCAACCCTTTTGTTCCCTAGATTGTGTCCATCTGTCCATCCATAAGATGGTACACAGTATGGTTGGGCAATATGGACATATGCATTTATCATGATTAATTGTGGCGTTTAGTTGGTAACAAATAATATGTCAATTAGTGCTGTACCAAACGATTATTTTCTAATCGATTAATCTAACGATTATTTTTTCGATTAATCGATTATTCTAACAACAAATCTATAAGTTATTCTGATGTGAGTTCACTGGATATTTAAAATGTTTTCATCAAATTAACAAGAACAATTCTTTAATATTGTAATATTTTCTTTAATAGTTTATTCATGGACACAAAATATGCACTATAGAGTCAATTCTTTAACAAAAAAGCTTAAAAGATTTAACATCAATATAAAATCTCAACCAAAGCATATAAAATTCAAGTAAAAGAAATATATTACTCAAATTAACAAGAACAATTCTTTAATATTGTAATATTTTCTGTAATAGTTTTTTCATGGACACAAAATATGCACTATAGAGTCAATTCTTTAAGAAAAAAAGCTTAAAAGATTTAACATCAACATAAAATCTCAACTAAAGCATATAAAATTCAAGTAAAAGAAATATAGTGCAAGATGTTAATCTAACAAATGAACTAAATCATGCAAAATTCAAGTCACTCTGGAAAAACTATAACATTTATTTATTATTTTTTATTTAACATGTTTCTCAATATATAAAAATTAACAAATATSAAGACAACATCCAACTCTTTGTATTGTAACATCAATTGTGTAACTTTTTTCTTTAAGGTGAAAACTGTTGAAAACAACAAGACTGTTTTGTCTTATTACACAAAATCCAGCTCCACGTGTTTCTATTGATGTCATTTCCTCGCTAGAAAAATGTGTGCTGGAGGTCCATGGAAGGCAAATACAGTATGTTTAAATCAAATAAACAAAAGAGGATGTAGTTAAAATAAATAAGTTATTTAAGCTACGTTTTGAACATCCAAAACACGTCCAACACTTGTTGGATGCTTGTGCTCTTTAGGTCAGAAGTGTGTCGGGAAGCGCCTCCGTTGTTTGAGACGCTGGGGGAACCGTCTGATGGGGCGACGCGGCTCGACCTAACACCGGTCTCTGTTTAATGGTGGATGAAATAAAGAAAGTGGCGGTACTTTATTTACTTTGAGCAAGTGAACGTCGTGCTCGCAAGATAATTAATCCACCAGATAATTCAGAGGCGGTCTGTTCGGTAAATTTTACTCCAGGAGCTGCGAGGCTTTCAAGCTTCAGACTGAACTGAAGCAGCGGCTGCTGACATTACGCTCTTGCGCGATGCTGCGTTCAGGACAAGCATGGAAAACTCACCACTCTTATGCCAATACAGTCACAATGATGCATTTAGGTACCAAAATGGAATTGCATGAACATTCACGTGGTGGTTATGTAATACAGCGAATCGATAATAAGAAAAATATGCATCGACAAATTTACATAATCGACGTCATCGATTATTTCAACTAATCAGTGCAGCCCTACATGTAACATCCACGGCCTACCCCAGTTACCACTGGATGTGTGTCAAGGACAGAAAGGCAGATGTGGCAGTGGAAGGTGTCAAAGCAGTTTGGAGAGAAAAACAAAGTAAAGAACAAAAAAAACCGATTAATCGATTATTAAATTAGTCATCGATTATTTTAATAATCGATTAGTTGTCGATTAATCGATTAATCGTAGCAGCCCTAATGTCAATAGACGACAATTGCACTTTCATGTGGCCAACTTTGTGGCCTTGGTCTGTATTTTCTAACTTTTCCTTGCACTTTGGTTTATGTCTGTGTTTCAGGTGATTAAACAATTTTGTAGGGTTAGCATTAGCTGCTCTGTGCTGCCTTCCAGTGTTGAGCTCACATTCACACCTGATGATGATGATGAAAAATGCATCATCATCATCATCATCATCATCATCATCATCATCATCATCATCATCATCACGACACTAGTTGCGTTAATCACAAAATGGCAAATTTTAATTGCTGACAGTTTTACTGATGTTTAATTTTACACAATATTGTATCCAACACTGAAGGTCATTTCATTCTCCATCCAAAGACGTGGAATCGGCTCTCATTAACGTAGTTGTTTGACAAAAATCTTGTCATTTTGTTCTTATCACAGGAGTATTCTCAAAGTATTTTGGGATTGGTCAGATGTTCACAGGCCTATTTATGTGGAAAAGTGTTTGGAAAGCAACAAAAACATAAAAGTTGCTATTTTTCAGTCAATTTTACAGATATTCATACAAAATTGGATGTGACAGTAGCTGAGGGTCATTCCCAACACATGGAGTGAAATCCTAATTTATTATTGCTCCAGCAGCCTGCAGCCTCTTTCACCTCAAAGACTTGTCCAATAAATTACTTGGCACCAGTTTTCATTGGTGATTAAGTTTATTTTTTGCCCTTTTCTTTTTTATCCTGTGTTTCTTGCAGAGAGAGGAGTCTGTCTACCCACCGTATCGTTGTGGATCCTCTTTGTGTACATCGAAGCTGCCATACGGTTCAAAGATCTGAAGAATTTTCATGTAGATCTGTGTCGGCCCTTTGCTGCTCACTGGTAAGCATCATTAATTGTCAGAATTAAGCCTTTTTTTGCTTCTTTTTTTGTTTGTTTGTTTGTTTGTTTGTGTTTGATTGTTTCTTCTCCTCTCCTAGTATTGGCTATCCAGTGGTGACTCTAGGTTTCGGCTTCAAGAGCTATGTAAGCTATAAGATGCGTCTGAGAAAACAGAAGGAGGTCCAGAAAGAGAACGAGTTCTACATGCAACTTCTACAGCAGGCGTTACCACCAGAGCAACAGATGCTGCAGAGGCAAGAGCGAGAAGCAGAAGAAGGTGAGACACAGAGATTAAAAAAAAAACCTTGCAGCACTGTGTGGTGAAAGAAAAATCTCCGGTTTTCTGCACAGTAACATCTAAAGAAAACTAGTTGTGTGGAAGATGTGAACAGAAGTGAGAAGTGTTTTATACTGTTAAAGAATCCAGAATTTGTTGTAAATAAAACCTGGTTCTCCTTTAAAATTGATTAGAACCTTAAAGTTTTGCCTGATTATCTGTCTTCCTACTCCCTCAACATTTAAAAGATAAAACAAATGGAACGTCTACTTGTAAAATACTAAATTAAAGGAGTAGTTCTGCCTTTTTTGAAGTGAGCTTCCTGAAAAAGTAATGACCTCAATTTAGAGAAATGGACTTTTAGTTTGGGCTAGAAGTGGATCAATGCTTTTTAAAACCATTCCAATCTCCAAAAGTTTATGAAACACAATTACTAATATTTAAACTTTACTCTCCGTCACTTTCATATTACGGTACCTGTTTGTCTTCTTCAAAACATCTCAACTGTTCTTTTAAAGGCCCTGTCACTCTCTAACATTTTTGATAACTTATGAACATTTTGTTCGACTTGTCCACACCAAAGATGGGATTAAAAAAGTCAACTGGAAGTCTCTCTTGATTGTATGCATTCTCCAATATATAACCTGTATGGTTTATTTAGTCATAAAGAAATTATAAATTGGTTGGTATAAGTTGTCTAAAACATTAAAGTGTGACAGGGTCTTAAGACTTAATGAGGGGAAAAAGTTTGTCAGGTTTAAAACTTTTTCTGTGAGTTTTCTTCTGGTATCTCCCACTGGTCATACATACAGTATATTTATATGAATATTTTGAGAAATATCACCTAGTAACCAAGATCAATTGAAATTGTTTTTGCAATTAATTTTGGACAAGTTTTTGTATCCCTGGGTTTGACCCCCCTGCTGCAGACTTGAGTACCTGACATGTCAGTGATGAAAATTCTTGTGTTTTATATAAACTCAGACATCACTTATGCAGCTTTTTCTCCTGGACGATCCTGTTTTGGGTCAGTTAATCATCTTACCTCTGTTTATAGGCAAACATGTTTGTAGTTGTCTCTTGGTTAAATCTGTTTTTGTGTGTTTGTTAACACAGTCTGTCCTTTCTTTGGTCCAGCTGCCTTAGCTAAAGGGATCTCTGAGATCGAACCCACAGTTACATCCCAAAACGGAGCGCCACCTGGGAAGAAAAGCGCTTCAGTCTTATTACCAGAACTGGAGTACCGTGAAAAAGGGAAGGACAGTACAGCGAAAGAGCGTGAGAGTAAAAAGCAGAACACAGTGGGAATCAATAACAACAGTATTCTACATGCACTGGACTCCAAACTGCAGGAGACAGAGTTTATTGAGAACTACATTGGAGCAAAGAGACTGAACAACGACCTAGCAGGAGAGAACACACTCACTGACAGCAACACACACATGACTTCTAAAGAGGAAAGTGGGGGGGCGGGGAAGAACTACAAAAATGTCAGCGGTGGTGGGGGTGGCAACTCGTCCCCGAGGAGTCACAGCTCTACAAACGGCAGCCTGCTGCCAGGCTTCTTAGCCAGTAAGAACGAGAAGAAACAGAAAGGTGCAGGGAGGGGACAGAAGGACCCGGTGGAAAACTGCATCCCCAACAACCAGCTGGGCAAATCTGACACTCTGGTCCGGTAAGACCCCCCCCCTGCTTTAATGTTCCTACATCTGGTGTTACCTTTGAGTGTGGATCAGTTTTTATTGTTGGACCAAAATGATACTGTTACGACCCCTTTCTTTATACAAGGGGCAGCAACACGACAACCACAATAAATAGAATAGAACACAATACCATCAGAATGTCACTGATGGAGTTTACCTCTTGCTGAGTCAGCATTCGCACAGCTTTCCTGTTTTTATTTTCTGTTTACATTTTTTCTTAAGCCATTTATGCATACTTTGTGCTATTTTAGCCATTCATCTGTCAAAAAGTTGAGCTCGTTCAGGAATTTGTTACAAATATCTTCCTTTTTTTAGAATATTTGAAGATATTTTCAAAACCTTGTTTTCTTTTAAATCTGTTTTAACATACTTGATCTATTGGTCCTCTGCTACTTTTAAGTTTTAGTTAGCCGTTACTGTGACCTTTTTTTTAACCTTTTTATTTAAAGAGGGACAATATACAGTATGCATTAGCCATAAAAGGAAAGATGCACTGTATCAAGTTATAGCTCTGGGTGCTAGTTTCCACCTGTAGTCCCTGACCTAGCCCACACAATATTATAAAATAAAAATGAAGAAGAAGAAGAAAAATTAAGACATCATAAATATACAATACAAAGGCATACAATCATAAATAATATAAAATCAATTAATAATCATCCATGCTCCCAAAAAGATGTCATCATAAACACCACTTATGGAAGAAAAACTAAAATAAAAATAAAAACATACATTAAAAAGACTAACTACTCAATAAAAATCATTTCAGGCAATTTCATTTCAGGCAGTTAAACATACTTACAATATCCAAAAGCAAGAATCACTCTACAACAAGTCATCCTACATACCGGTACTCTTAAAATCAAATACTCCACTCACATCAGTTCACATTATGCAAGCAGGTTTTAGCTACTGCTCTGCTACTTTTAGCTTTGAACTCTTATTTTGATACTTCTAGTGTTTTACAGCTTTTAGCTAACATTTTACTTCTTCTAGCTTTGTAGCTATCATTTTGCTTTATTTGGTTTGTAACTAGCATTTCTTTTCTTTCAGTTTTTTAACTAGTATTTTGTTCATTTGACTCTTGGCTATCATTTTTTCCTCAGTCTTTTGCTAGTTTTTAGCCTATTTTAGCCACTAGTTTTTGTAGCTTTTAAGCTAGCATTTTGTTTTCTTTTAGCTCTTAGATGGCATCTGACTTTTAACTTTACCAGCTGTTTTCAGCATCTTTAGTTGATTTCAGAGAAGCCATTCAGCCACACTGACTTTTTACAGTAAATACATTTTCTCCAGTACTGTCTGATGTTTTTTTTTATTATTATTAAAATGTCAGAACCTTACAGAAGTTGCATGAGGAAACTTGTCCTGCTGATGCTGTAAGGCTGTGTTTCCTTGCAGGCTGGAGCAGGATGTGAAGCGCCTGAAGGCCGATCTTCAGGCCAACAGGCAGCTGGAGTCGGAGCTGCGCAGTCAGCTGTCCTCTCTGAGTAGCCAGGACCGCAGCCTCCGCTCTGAACTGGGCCAGCTGCGCCAGGACAACGAGCTGCTGCAGAACAAGTGCGTGCACACAAAACCCTGCTTTATTTCACTAAATCTATCATTGTTTGAGCAACACGTGGTACTGAAGTAGTTGGTCGTTTTGATTCTTTATAAGTTTTGGACGTGTAAACCAGGCCCAAGTTCACAACGTTCTCTGCATTTTAGGCTCCACAGTGCCGTCCAAGCTAAGCAGAAGGATAAACAGACAATATCCCAACTGGAGAAGAGACTGAAGGCCGAGCAGGAAGCCCGAGCTCTGGCAGAGAAGCAGCTGGCTGAGGAGAGGAAGAGAAAGAAGATGGAAGAGGCTACTGCAGCCAGAGCAGTAGCTTTGGCAGCCGCAACAAGGTATTCGTTAAATCTGCATGTTCCTCATAACTGTATTAACGGCTTCTAGTCTTTACAAATGGTTTTCCCTCTTCCGTGCAACAGAGTGGAGTCCACAGATTCTCTTCGAGGTCGTATCAGAGACTTGGAGACGGAGTGCAAGAAGCTCAGCATGGACATGAAGCTGAAGGAGGAGCAGATTAGAGATCTGGAGGGCAAGTGTCAGGTGAGACTGAATGAGGATGAGTGATGTGTTTAAATAAGGATGTTCTGATCTCATCAAAGACCTGTTGTTTATCTTGTCTGCTTCTGTTTGATTTCTGACACACAAAGGAGCTGCGCAAGTATAAAGAGAATGAAAAAGACACAGAGGTGTTGATGTCGGCGCTGTCAGCCATGCAGGAGAAAACCCAGCACTTGGAGAACAGCCTCAGTGCTGAGACCAGGATCAAATTGGACCTGTTCTCTGCACTGGGGGACGCAAAGAGGCAGCTGGAAATAGCACAAGGTATGCAGTATGGCTCCAAATTCAGTAATCCCTCCTGAAATACAGTGATACAAAATTAATGTGAAATTGTTTAACTAAACAGAACCGATGTGGCTCACCTGTTTTTACCTGATTTAAGGCATATAATAATCTTTAACTTGAAGTTTTCATATGCTTGGTACTGTGACTATGACATTTTAGTCCCTTATCTTCACCAAAGCTATTATTTGTAGATAAAACTATAGCAAGTAAGTTGTTAGTAACTCTTTTAAATGATACATAGGTAAGAATAATTCAACACTCCTTAACACATAATAAAAATTCTCACAAATTGTCCTCATAAACCTTCAAATTTTGGACTATTAAAACACGCTCCCAGCCTTTTTTTTCATCAATAGAAGCAGCCCACTGCCTTCTTAATGCATGCCTGAAGACCTTTACAATGTCCTGCAAAAACTATTCATGATCTGGCTGATGTTTATAGTAGTGCTGGGTATAGATTAAAATTTTTAATGCTTTGTGTGTAATTAAAATGGTCTTGTCCGTGTAATATATTTTTAAACTTTTAGTTTAAAAATGATAAAAACTGAACAGCCTACAGTATTTTTACAATCTTTATTTTACAGTTAAAATATATGTTTATTAAATAAAGTCTAATGTTACAACTAATCATGGATCCCTTTAAGATGATGGATGCTCCAAAGAGTCGGTCTTGTGTACAGCAGGCGTAGCCATTATTACCACCTGCCCAATCTGAGCACACTTGCCTAAGGCAACACCAGTAGGACAAAACTTCTTCTTCTCATCACAAGCGGTTTAAATCTACATTATGCCACCTACTGTATAGGGGTGTAATGTTACAGTGTGTTGGTGAAACAAAAGACACAAACTTGTAGTTTGTTATTGTCAAACATGGCCAGAAGAAATAAGGAGAAACAAAAGTCTTTAGAGAAATGTAGGGGAGTGAAAGTACCAAAGTAAAGTACAAATTCTCAAAAACTGTACAGTACACAAGTAAATGTTGTTATTTCCCACCTCTGTATACAAATAAAACTGATTTAGTCTGAACGGTTTCTGGGATGAGAATTCTGCTTGTCTGTGGCGTCTCTGTTGAAACCACCTTTGCTTCCTGTGTCTCATTCAGGCCAGATCCACCAGAGGGAGCAGGAGATCGCAGAACTGAAGCAGAAGATAGCAGAGGTGATGGCTGTGATGCCCAGCCTGTCCTACACCTCAGACGGCAGCAACCTCAGCCCCGTCACCCCCCACTACTCCTCCAAGTTCATGGACAATAGTCCCTCCTCCCTGGACCCCAATGCCTCAGTCTACCAGCCCCTCAAAAAGTGACTCTTTTGTCAGACAGAACTTTATGTCTCTTTCTTTCTTTGGATGTCAGCTACCCTTTGGGTTGTTTTTAGATTTACTAGGCCCTGACAAGTTTTTTGCAATTAGCACTGACAGACACACAACTCCTTTATGAACATACATAATATTCTTTGTTTGGAGGGGGTGCTGTTCTTCTATAAGAACTATTATTTTGAAGGAGTTGTGTAGAACCGGTTGGCCAAATGTCTCCTGAAGAGCCATCAAGCATCGCTTTTTGTCAGACCTCTTTACAGTGAACTTACCCAGGTCTTTACTTTTTTGGTAATCTGTTGACTTTTTTATATATATATAAAATAGGAAGCATGTTTTCAGTTCAGTGACTCAAAAGGTCACCTGTAAAGCAAAGCCCTGTAAGAGATACATGAATGTAGAACTGTTCATGATTTGATATCAGCATTAACCTAATCAGTGATTGTTTTGTATCGTTTCAGTTTGACAATGTGCATTTATTCTGAAATAGTGATATTGAGCAGATAATCGTTTGCTGTGTTCCTCAGATACAGTATAGTCTCTTAATACAGGATTAATCGAGTCTCCAGGATTATCAGTCAGTGGATGAAGCAGACATAATTTTGCCCTTAAGAAAATAACTGCTAGATTGGACGTGGCACTGCCAAAACATTACTTCACCGTTTACTTGTTTGCTGCAGACACATCTCGTTTCTGGACCAAATTAGGACCCGTTAAGCCACACTGTTCCTTGGATTTAATGATGTCAAGGTAACTAGTCGTTACCGTAATTTGCAGATGTTAGCAGTGCCTTGCAGTTGTTCTTTTTATTATCCAGGAATCACTTTTATTTTTTTTATTTTTTTTTGTTTTTCATTCTGGGATTTAGCTTCAAAGCGACTGTCCTCTCTCTGACTTGGATACGCCTGGTTTTTGTTTTTATATATTTTTGAAAAAGTTGCTCAAGTTATCAGTATTGAAGGGTCCGACGTGTTTAATTCTGCAGACCTTAAAGGGAAAAAAAAGCAAAAATGAAACACTGTACACGTCATGTGACGGATGCTTGTTACCCAAACTGATTGTTGATTATCATGCCCTCAAGCTGGCATTTTGTTTACAACAATGTACATTATCTTGCTGAGGAATGTTTCCTTTGCTTATTTAATTTTAGTTAAGTGCCAAGTGTTAATGTTTGGTTTCCATTGGTGTAGCTAGCATAATGTTTGCAGAAGTGTGCTGTTATTTTGTTCGTCAATAGAGCATATTTGGACGATGTTGTGTTTACAAGGTTCTAGGGCTGATCGCGGTAAAACAGCAGACAGTCATGTTGGACTGGTTGTGCCATTTGCACTTTTTTAAATGTATTTTTTAGACTTTTTAGTGAATGGCACTTCTATATTATTTCCCATCGTTTTATTTGTTTCCTGATTTTATTTTAGCATTGTTATTTTTAAAAGCAGGAAAGATTCTGTGAATGTGTTGTAGGAACAAGGTTATACCTGAACCATTTGACCATGCTGTGATGTCATGTCACCTACCTGAGAAAAAAAAGGAAGTTTATATAAAAAAAACAGTATTGTTTGTGGATCGCTTTTGCATTGTGAATTGAGTTCTCAAGTTGCTTTTTACAAGTTTGTGTTAAAGGTTGGGGGAGGGGGGGAGGGGTTAAAAAGTGCTTTCTTTTAACTTTTTATTGTTCCACCATGTTTATTTTCTTTACTCAAGGTGATTGTGGCTGTGTCACTCGTTTCACTTTGGTTTTTCACCATTAAAAGAAAGTCTTGCTGGTGGCAATATGCAAGCTGTTGACTTGGTCATTCTACCCTTCTTTGCAGCAGATAGGTCATCAGGAGCACCAAGATCAAATTTAATTGAAGCTTTTAATGATTGATTGAACTTTTCTCTCCAGGTTGGAAGCTTTTTTCTTTTGCTTGACATTTGATCCACGAGGACACTGATGTCCATGGCAGGTTTGAGCCTTGGCAACCAGCTCCCTCCTCTTTTTAGATCTTTACCAAGTTCCTTGGACTTCACCATTGTTTTGGGTATTGATCAGTCTAAAAAGTGCTGTAAAACAAATCATTGAGGGGAAACTACTGAAGTTACTTCACTAAGAGTTACACACATTGTAGAACCTTCAGCACCATTTACTAAAGCAGTTGTTTAGATTAGAAGCCCGAATCCTGTGCAGAAAACCGATTAAGTTCTCAAATGAATGTTTATTTTTTGAACCAAAGAATTTCACTCCGAGCCTGTCTCTGGCTCTGGAGAGCTAAAACAAAATGGCCATGAATTACAGAGTCCTTACAGTGTTTATAGAAAATTTGGTCACACCCAAGATATGATGTCATAGTAAACAAAGAAGTACCTCTAAACCAAGTTTTAAATTCCTGAAATGTAAAACATTATGCGTGAAGACTTCTGGAGTGAGGCACAGAGACCATTTAAAGTAAATTATTACACACTTATTTTATCAATTGTATCGGAAATTCAGTTAATCAACCCCAAAATAGGCTATCCAACAGTATGTCCATGAATATGTGATTTCAGTTTATCTGTACAGTATGTCCAGCAGAAAAAAGAAAGGGTTACCTCGAACAATTTTTTCAAAAGTCTTCAATCTGGGGTTGTCAGCCTTCCACAAGAGAGAAGCCCAAAAAGAACTAAAAGTTCACACTCTCATTTTAGAAACGCTACAAACCACAAGTAAACCTGCAGTCTGAGAGTGAAGTGCTTTGCTGGGGAAAAATGGAACAATAAGATCTTTAAGATGGAGAAGATTAGTGATGGAGAGCTTTGATGTTTGAAGTCAATTTTAAAGTCTGTTCTGAACTTTACAATTTTTTTTCTTACATATGTGCTCAATTAAAATTGCTATAGTCCAACCTAGAAGTAATAATTACACGGAGTAGTTATTCTGCCAAATTATGTGAAATTGTAGGAATATTGCTATTTTTAGTAATTATTTTTTTAAGAAAAGAAAAAAGCAGAAGACACAGAGGATACAAAAATTGTAATATTAAAACCATAAAAACTAATTTACAGGACAGTCAGTAGAATTTAGTTTAAATTATGTGTTTATTACTTCAGTTTCTAAAAGTCCAAAATGTTTAAAGGCATGTTTGGGCTTTACTTATTAAATCCCCAAACTTTAGGCCACTTTATAACATTCAAATATAATCAGGAGCTAGCCCTCAGTGAATGATGCAGTCTGCATATGCTGAGGGGAAATACCAGTTTCAGTGCACAGGTATAATGCGTTCATGATTCTAGGGTGGACAAAAGAAAGAATTTCAACACGTGTTTTCTATGTGTGAATGCAAATAAACTGAACTGGTTTTTATGTAAGTATTTGTTGCTTATTGTATTCATTGTTAAGTTTAAGTGAATAATAAATTTTAAATTACAAAAGTGATACAAATATAGAGAAATACATTCTAAAGTAACGAGCTGCAAAATACAAATCATCTCAAATTTCACTAATTGTTATCTGGATAATATTAGGGGCAAACATAATCTTATTAAATCGTTTTAATGTTTATTAATTTCAGCGTCATGCAATGTCACACGTGGTTTAAGACGCTCGACGCTGTTAAATCGCGGGATGTCCGAGTGGCACTTGAAGGCATCACCCCATCAGCAGTCTGGTCAACAACATTCCTTCTGGAGGACTCAGCGAACTTCACCGACTCGCCGCACTTTGAAACACCGACATGGATGCACTCAAGTCGGCTGGGAGGGCTATTATCCGGAGCCCAAGTATCGCGAATCAGTCGTGGACTACCGGCAGACACAAAAGTAAGAAAAATTGTTGTACAATTAAAAAAAAAAAAAAATCAGTGTATATGACATTTGGATTGCTAAACATGATTAATTTCACCTACTGCTGCACACTTTGAAAGGGTCAAGTCGTTTTTAAGAGTTATACAAAATTAACAGTTGTCCAATTTTTGGAGTAATTAAAGAATTAAACTGAAGTGAATTCCAGCTCTTCAGCTCTGTTTATAGCCCATAAAATATATATTTTACTATTACTATGGAGACTATCTAGTCTTTTTTTATTTTTTATTTTTAGTGGCGATACAATTCTGTTTTGTAGCCTAATCTGGTAATATGGGTTTGTTGATAATCCCAGTTATCAGAACTTTCCATACATTTCAGCAACATATACCAAATACTCTGAATTAATTAAAAAAAATCTTCTTCTCTGCTTGTATTTTGTGGAAAAGGCTTTCTAACGTTGATTTTAAAATGTGCTTACAGTATGTCTTTGAACTTCTCTCGGTGGATGATGATATTGGTTGTGGAAAATTTATCCAACTCCTTCAAATTGAATGTAGTCTGCTTATGTTCAGCCTAAACCAAATCTCAACAGAATTCAGGACATTAAACTGTTTTTCCCCTCCTTTAACCTCTGGAATGTTGCTTCAGCCGAGTGTTTAGGGTCATTGTCCTGCTGGAACGTGAACCTCTGCTCCAGCCTCCGACAAGTTCCTCCCAAAAACATTTTCTGTATTTCGTTTCATCTATTTTTCGTTTTTTACTCTAACCAATTTCCCAGTTGCTATAAATAAAAAAAAAAACGATCCCCACATCATGATGCTGCCACCACCATGCTTCACTGTGGATATGGGGGATCTCAGAATAAGAGGTGGTGGGTTTGGGGCAGGCGTGGCAGTGTCCTTGCATGGTGGCCAAAAGTACAAATTCAGTCACATCTGAGCACAGAATTTTTTCCCAAAATGTTTTGGTGAGAATTTCCTCATAGTCAGCATTTTTTCCCCCCACTTTTAGGAAATGTTTTTTTCCAATCTTCCAATAAGCCCAACTCTGTGCAGCTTATAGTGATCCCATAGACAGATTCTCTCCCCTCTGCAGACAATCCCTCAGGGTTATCTTTGCCCTCTCAATAAATACCTTCTTGACTGGTTTGTGAATTCTGGTGGATGACCCTCCATTGACAGGTTTACAGCAGGAAATTTTTTTTCCAGTAATAAATTCAATGGGCCTCATGTAAGAACATGTTCGTATTCTTATCCTAAATTTCTCTTACTTTTGTTCGTATGAAGGGTTCGTACGAACATGCCACATCAGATTCAACAAACTCTTCTATCTTCAGGAAAAGTGTGTAAATGAACTGCGTAAACACGATGAATTACACCTGTTCGTATCCACCTGCTCGTGCATGCGGAGAAGTTATTTACATAATTACCACACCAAAAACACCATATTAGGATATACGTTTCCTGCCCCACATACCAGGGACGTGTCCATTCATGAATGACATTGCAAAGTAAAAAATAAGAACTTTACGAATTCGGAGATTGAAGACCTGCTCTCGGAGATCCACAAAAAAAATGTCATTTTTAGCAGCTTGACCTTGGAACTAAAGGATCTGCTTTAAAGCCGAGGAATGAAATGACTACTGCTGTTAATGTTGTGTCTCCTGTGGGTCGTGCAGTCACAGAAATAAAATTCTAAATCATATTTATTTCTCTGTAGTCCTGCTCCATTTTTTCTTTGGTCAAATATTTTTAATATCAGTGTAAACAACTGTGTTACATAGTTTATTCAGAGGAAGAGCAGTTGTGCACCGCTATACCCCCACCCCACCACCACCACTACCACCACCACCACCACCACCACCACCTCCCCCCGCCTGGCTGTCTCCCCCCTCCCGGCCGTCGCAAGTGTCAGATGCGGTTCTCAAAAGACGCATTTTGAAATGTCTCTAAACTTCAATTAATGCATAATTTAATTTGTTTTTTTAGTTTGAGATCTTCATATTAATATTGTAGTGTTATACAGCAGCATTAAAAGCTAATTTAATTTAATCTGATCAATTTATGTCGTTAAAATCAAATTCCAGTTCAAACAGAACCTATTATCAACATAATTATGGAGTGTAATTTATTTTTAACTTGAAATATCTTCAAACTAATGAAATTTGGAGTTATTAGTGAGAAAAATCAGTCTGGATAACGGCAGACTGTCTGCTCGTAAAATATACAACAGGTCTGGACCACTCGTGAGTTTTGTTCGTATCTGAAGAAAATCTTAGAATACGAAAAAATTGGTGAATGCCACAAATTCTCCTAAATCACTCGTACGCACAACTTAAGAACAAATCTGTGCGTACGAACGGTTCTTGCATGAGGCCCAATAATCAGGGTTCCAGCCCTGATCTATATTTCTCTACAACTATGTCTCTGAGAGAGTTCCTTGGTCTTCATGTTGTCTCCTTAGGCCTACTATTGGACGTGTTTCACTGGTGATGATTCTGTTCAGAATAGGCAGGGCCAGCCCCAGCCAATTCGGCGCCCAAGGCATGATTTCAGGTGGCGCCCCTTGTGTAATTTTCTAAACCTCACTGCCAGTTTCCAAACATTTATATACCAAATTAAATAATTTCGCTTTTGAAATGTTTTATCTTTAGAAACCAGGTTGTTCATTAAAAATAGTAGCCAAAATTACTAGCCTCACTTATGAATGATGTCTCAATTGCAAAAGATGCTGGGAAAACATCTAAAAAAGATTTCCTTTGACTTTTTTCAATAGTTTTGGGTGTATTGTTTTTTCTTGACAAATTCTTGTTAAAATTTATAATAAAATCTGTTTTTGCCTGAAAACTGAAATCATGAGTTAGAAGTATTCAATCTCTAGTTAAGAGGAGAGTGAACGTTAACTCACAGGTCAGTTTTATTAAGGATGTCCCTTCTACATGTAAAAGGTAACTTAACAAAAATTATCAAGGTTGTAGTGATGTAATTTTTTTGTGGTAAAGAAAATATAGTTAAGTGCGTTACTAGTTAACAAAATTAATGCAAACGCTAAACCACTCATCAAAATATTGTTTCTGCTAATAGAGGGTAAGCGAATGAGAAGAACTGTGCTCGCTACTGCAAATGGAACAATAAAAGTCTACCTCGTACATGCCAGCATTTGCTGACAATGAGGAACATCTTCATGTTAACAAGCAGCTGTGGAAGGAAGCAGTTCTAGGAGGTCCAATGTTATACTTCTCTGGAAAATAAAAAAGTTCTACCCAAAACGCTGAATTTTTCAGCCATTTGAAGAGCATTTTACTAAATTCTTGGGATTAATAAATCAACATAAAATTGGTATTTTACGATGGTAATACACTGAAAACCAGACTTTAACTTGAACTTTATCTGAGATCAGAACTTAAACTTCCATTATCTTTATTTTGTTTTCTATTTACACACTGAGCAGGCATTAGTCTTGACTGCATCAAATGGGACTTTTATCATAAAATCTTCTCTGCACCATACAACACCTCATGTGGGAACAACGCAGAACAAGTTACCAGAGTAACCAGGGATTATTCCACAGACTAAATAAACAATACTCTGATGAAAAGCTGTAAAATATTGTTGTTGTTTTGTTTTTGCCCCTACATGGCAGGTGCCCTTAGTATTTGCTTATACTACCAATGTCATGGGCCAGCCCTTACAGCAGGTGTGTATATACACTGATATAATCTAACACTGAGATTGCTCACAGGTGGATCATTGAACTAATTATGTGGCTTCTGAAGATAACTGTTGGGACTACAAATAAAAGGTGGTGAATATGAACACATCGCTTTTCAGTGTTATTTATTTGGAATTCTTTCAAACATTTTTCATATTTAGTGTAATCAAATTGAAGTATTTTGTATAGATGCCTTCTATATAATCAAATTCCATATCTATTTAAATTCCAGCTTGGGAGGCAACAAGACAGAATACTTCTGAAAACCTTTTGTACTTACTTACTTCTCAGGTTACCATTGTAGCACACGAGGGTCATTTAGTGAACAGGAGCTCACTTCATCCTGGCTGAAGAATTATTGTATGTTGGGGGTTGGGTGGGCTGACCAGTCCCTGCTTTAGAGGACAAACTAGGAATTCTTCAGGTCAGCTGCTGCACAACCCCCATTGCTGTAAAGCCACAAAACATCTGTATGGGTTTTAGAAAATAAACAGTGTATGACTTCATAATATATTTCAATGTACGACCCCAATTACACATTGTGTAAAACATAAATAAAAACAGAATATGATGATTTGCAAATCCTTTTTAGCCTATGTTCGATTGAATACGCAAGACAAGATATTAAACAGGTGTTTTTTTAAGCATTCCTCTACTTTCCTCGTCTTTTGTTGCCCTGTCCCAGCTTTTATGGATCATGTTGCAGCATCAAATTCCAAATGAGTGAATATTTGCAAAATAACAGTAAAGTTTATCTGTTTGAACATTAAATATCTTGTCTTTGTAGTGTATTCAATAGGATGAAAATTATTTGCAAACCATAATATTTTTATTCATACTATTATTACTTATCGTTAGCCACATAGCATAAYTGCCTGTCATTTTTTGGCCAAATTGTGATATCTGCCTAGCTCTACTCTCCTGCCACTGCTGCATCATCCTGCCTATTTGCTTATGTCCTCAGCCTATCACAATGCTTGTKACAGTCTAAAATCACTTCCTGCCTTAGTCATCTTTTTGACTTAGGCATTTTTGCCGCTATATTCAAAGATGGCAAACCGCATGGGAAAGAGGGTTCTGCTAACCACAAATGAAGTTTTAGCTCTATTCTTTGAGTTATTTGGTAAGCCATTTTACATTTATTCAACTTTGTAGATAATACATGTACTTTCCATCAACCAAAGGGATTAGGAACTGTGTTTAAACTTTTAATCCCATTTCTGCGACAAGTTATGAAGTAGTGTAAGAGTTAATTTAACACTAGCAAAATGTTACCAAGAATATTTGTGTAATTTTTAGTCCAAGCAAATCTCTTTATTCTCACTGGTGGAGAAAGTCCTCAACTCTAGTACTTGAGTAAAAGTATTGATACTCAGTGTCAAATGTACTCAACTACAAGTAAAAGTTACTCCGTCAAAAATCTATTCAAGTTAAAGTACTGAAGTACTTACTWTTGAAAATACTTAAGTATTCAAAAGTGCATGCATTTAAAAGTACTCATGTACAAATAAAACTCTCTAATAAATACATTGCTGTATTGTTTTCAGAGTGAATTTACAGAACCTCGTCACTCTCAGAAACCACCTGATAAATTGACAGGTWGAACCACCRTRGTACAAATTCTACACCACCTGTAAAGACTTCAGCATAAAAATGCAATAAAGTGAGTGGTGAGTTCTTAAATGCACAAATGTTGTTTATCTGCCGTGAACCCAGAAGATGTTTAAACTGATACAAACTATTTTTGACGTGTGGCCAATTGACCTTTTTTCAATCATTTTAAACTTCAACAGAGGCCATGCCTCCAGCAAGAATCGCTTCTCAGTAGTGGAGAGTCCAGACCCTCGTACGGAGCAAAGCGAAGAACAGGGGTCTGGTTTTAACCAGGCTAATTACAAAGCTATGCTGAACCAAAAATAACAAGTAACTAAAAGCTCACCTAGAAATGTAGTGGAGTAAAAAGTACAATATTTGTCTTTGAAATGTAGTGAGTAAAAGTCATGAGTACCCCAAATAATAATTACTCAAGTAAAGATACACAAAAAATGTTAAGTACAGTACTCAATGGACTCCACTACTGTCCACCACTGTTTATACTTAAAATAAGACACATTGCCTAAAAAGCAACTTGTTTTAGACTAATTTGTAAGTGAATATTTGCTTTTTATTGTAAGTGTAAAGAGATTTGGACCGGAAATAAAACATTTTGACTAGAAATAAGAAGTATTTATTGAAAAATTTTGAGGTTTTGCAGTGAATCTATTCATTTAACRTGGTTTGCTGTTACGTTCAGCAGCACTTTATTTTCTTGCGTGAGGGCTCCCTTAGCAGTGAGGTTTTTGCCCATCTGCAGTGCAAACACTTTGAGTTGGTTCTCGAGGCCAACCCAAACACTRAAAAAGTCATAGTTGGAGTGATGGCTGCGGCTATAAAAAACGGTATTGTACCATCACAAATGCATAGGCCTACACAGGTCTGGCCACGAAGTATAATGTCACAATAGAACAAAAGTTTCTGGTTGAAGGGCACACACAAATGGAGTGTGACTCCATGTATAGCCTCATGAACGGTGCATCATCAAAGATAGTCACACTCCACGTGACTACATTGTCATTTCTGAGACCACACGTCTGCATCCATCCCCATACAAGGTCACCCAGCTATTYCACAATGACTTCRTGAAGTTATCTGGAGCCTATGCCACCTACATTTGACCAGGAAGATAAACTGGAGACCCCACAGTCCATGACCTTCAGGTTCTCCACTATCTGGCAGATGGTCGAATCTGGTACAAGCTGGATTTTGAGTCTGTCTGGGAGGACCTGCCTCAGTGAATCAGCATCTCCACATCTCCACCATTCATTAGGTCCTACTCTTTCCTGCCCAACCGCCAATTACTCTCTGGAAATTCAGTGACTTGCAGGCAATGAAACCAGTACTACAAAGGGTGGCCCACTATTACTGACAACGTCCCTCATTGACTGTGAAAACAAGTTAACACAGCACCTGAGCCAGACTTTGATTAACGTTAGACAGGTACAACAACCTTTTAAATGTTAAAATTTAAAACAACTTGCCAAATGTTAGAAAATTAACACAACTTGGTTATGTTTAGGAGCGTAAACCACCATTGGTTAGGGTATTGTTGTATTTATATGTAAGAGAAAATTTGCCTAAATCAATGCATTTTCTGCCTAAGTCAGTTTTATTTGTTATGCAATCAGTGTTGTGTCTTACTTTTTTTGGACACTTGTTCACGCATGTCACCGAACTTTCTGTTACAATATTAATAAAAAATTCCAATATGCTTTCTGAAAAAATTGTTTTTTCTTGTTTTCCGAAAACGTTCAAAAATGACTTAGGCAATTATGCTATGTGGCTAACGTTATTACATATTATTACTTTTTTATTTATTTACACAACATCCAAACTTAACTGGAATTGGGGTTGTAGCTCTAGCAGCTCAGTGGGAATAATTGTGGTTCTTCAGGAATGCACTCTTTAAAATCTTCTTATAGTAATCTGACTGCACTTCATTTAACAAGGTCCCTCAAAATTAGATTTTTATAAAAAAAAATGTAATGTCTCAGTGGATATGTATACACAGATGGACTGCTCTTGTACAATATGACTAATATAAAATAACTTCTTTTTCTCAATTATTTTAAAAATGGTCCATTTTACAATGAAATCTGTTTGTATGGGCTTCTTTGTTCTGGCTCAAGCGTTTTCATCTTGACTGTAAATAGACTCTGAGCCTGACCGCCCTGATTACAAGAATTAGCAGCTTGATGAAAATGCAGCCACTGACCCACTTGTAATCAAAGTAGAGTATTGTAGTATAGATTAGCAGGTCCTCACCATTTTCTTTTATAGGAAAAATCTCAAAAAATTGAATGGCACGGGTCACCAGCAATGACCTGTATCATTCAAGCAAGACTTCTTATGATCCAATTCTTATAGGCCTATGTTTTCATTCAGGGAATGGGGATTGTAGAGCTTGTAGGAAAAATATGAGTTGTTCAAAATGGTATGTCTGAATTAACAGGAATCTACTGGATTTCTTGTTAAAACTTTATTTTCTATCTTCTGACTCCAATCAGGTTCACACAGCACTCAGCAGCACAGGACTCAGCGTAAGACCTTGGGCTGAATCAAAACAAAACACAGGAGCCCTGCTCTAAAGAAGAGACTCTGCCAAACACTGACTACTATTTTAATGAATTGACCTTATAATGTACATCTCTTCCTGGTTACATCCCTGGAGG
This sequence comes from Austrofundulus limnaeus, assembly GCF_001266775.1. Classification (NCBI taxonomy): domain Eukaryota; kingdom Metazoa; phylum Chordata; class Actinopteri; order Cyprinodontiformes; family Rivulidae; genus Austrofundulus; species Austrofundulus limnaeus. Next base: position 355,273 of record NW_013952703.1, read on the forward strand.
TGTTACCTTTTACATCAGACGTCAGAACATAACTCGTTTTGTTTAGACTGAAGAAATAGCACATAATAAGACACACACCAACTCTTGTCTGCTTTAACCTTACAGGCTGAAATGATCAGAAAATATAAAACACAAAACTGCATCTAACATTCAATTAATCAGTTACAAAATTTCCTTCAATTCCCTCTCTTTGACATACATAAAATATTCAAATAAAACTAAAAGCAAATTTTATGAAAACTTTATAAAGAGAAGTTATAACATCTGTTGTCACGTCAGCATATTTCTAAACATTTCCCAAACCCAGAAATTCGATTTTTAATCATTCCAGACATAAACATATTCAATTCAGGTGACCAATCTTGTAACTTTTTCCACTCTTGTAACTCCTCCTCTCCTTCCACAGAATTAAGACTTTACACCCTTATTTATTCTTTTCTGTCCATTTCTTTTTATTCTTTGCCCAGAGGTTCCAGAGCTTTGTGCAATAATCCAAATGCTCATTTTCTTGTTTAACAGGGTCTTCAATTTCATCCTATCCTCTGTTCTAAGTTGATGGTTTGGTGTTGTCTGGTGGAAGAGAAAGAAGTGGTCAGTTGTTTTTCAGTTGTAGGTTGGGGGAACACAATTTTTGGTTCCTCTGGTTGTGATGCTAATGAAACCAGGTGTTCTTCCGGTTCACCAGCTTGAAGTAACTCCTCTCTTTGGGGTTCTGGTTCTGCAGCAGTCTTCTTATCAGCCACTTGCACGTTGTTTTCCATCAGTGTCTCAGTTTGCTCCTGTTGTCCTTCATCCTCAGACGTCAGCTGCTGTTGTTTGGTTCCAGCCGAAACTTGGTTCAGGAAATACTTCATAAAGAAAAAAAATGTATAGGTCTTCTGGATGGGTTCTTCTCTAATGAAACGTTTCGTCTCTCCTCCAAGAGACTTCTTCAGTCTGAGAGTTTCAGGCAAAATTCAGGCTTTTAAGCACTGCCTCCATGTGACTGATACTCACATCACATGGCTATCGTTGACACCTAATTAGGCCTCCGTTTTCAGTTGTCCCCCTCCTACAGCGCTGCTATTGCCAGTATCATTCCACCTCCTGTTAACAATAGGGGTTAATTAGGTGTCAACTGTAGCCATGTGATGTGAGTATCAGTCACATGGAGGCAGTGCTTAAAAGCCTGAATTTTGCCTGAAACTCTCAGACTGAAGAAGTCTCTTGGAGGAGAGACGAAACGTTTCATTAGAGAAGAACCCATCCAGAAGACCTATACAATTTTTTTCTTTTTGATTTTTTTACCTGGATTACTGAGATGCATCAGGACAAAGTGATAAGTTCAACAA